>NC_134357.1:33886936-34071936 GCF_048569485.1 Anomaloglossus baeobatrachus | reverse complement strand
ATGTGCCCGTCCTTTATATTGACCACACATGTATTTATACATATAAATGAGATCTCCTCTGAGACGTCTTTTTTTCTAAGCTGAACAAATCTAACTTTTAAAACCTCTCATCATACGGGCGGCCTCCATTCCTCATCATACGGGCGGCCTCCACTCCTCATCATACGGGCGCCTCCATTCCTCATCATACGGGCGGCCTCCACTCCTCATCATACGGGCGGCCTCCACTCCTCATCATACGGGCGGCCTCCACTCCTCATCATACGGGCGGCCTCCCCTCCTCATCATACGGGCGGCCTCCCCTCCTCATCATACGGGCGGCCTCCACTCATCATACGGGCGGCCTCCACTCCTCATCATACGGGCGGCCTCCACTCCTCATCATACGGGCGGCCTCCACTCCTCATCATACGGGCGGCCTCCATTCCTCATCATACGGGCGGCCTCCATTCCTCATCATATGGGCGGCCTCCATTCCTCATCATACGGGCGGCCTCCATTCCTTGTAATAATCTAGTTGCCGTCTTTGAGCTGACTCTAACTTCTGAATGTCCTATTTAAAACATGGAGCCCAAAACTGGATCCCATATTCCAGATGTGGCCTTACAAGTGATTTATAGAGGGGTAACAATACGTTGGGATCACGGGATCTAATCTCTCTTTTTATACACCCTAGAATCTTGTTTGCTTTTGCAGCTGCTGCCTGACATTGAGTGCTGCTGCTCAGCTTATTTGTAATGAGAATCCCCAAGTCCTTCTCCTGTTCTGTAGTCCGAAGATTTCTTCCATTTAATGTATACGCAGCTATAGGATTACTCCGTCCTAGACGCTATACTGTCCTATCCGATTTTTTTTCTTGCACCCATAGGCCTGAATGGGGGAGTCTCATCCGCATCCTGCGATTATGTTTTCACAGACATTGTCAGTGAAAAAAACCAGCCCTATTGAATAACATTGGTCAGTGTGTGCCTAATAGATCAGCTCTCATGTGTCCGATTTCTAGGGTCGTGTGAAGGAGGCCTTACAAGACGTCTCAGTGCAGCTCCGGCCTCCGCTCTCCAATATATTCCCACTTATTCAGGCGCTGGACATTTTTATGTATTCAATGCATTTTTCATGCACCAGTCAAAACCTATCAAAAATGCAGACGAGAGCGAGCGTCTGATAATCTCCGGCACCAGCCCCGCATCACAATGCACAAGCCCAGCGCAGACACTGGGTATAACCTTGGGCCTAAGCCGGTCAATTCTGCACCCTCCTCCTATGGTTATAGACTGTCTAGTGCAAAGGAGTAATTCTGGGGGTGGACTGGGCTTCAGGTATTATCATACGGCCAGGGGCACATTGCACTTTTGTCTGAAGGGGGGCTCATGTGATAATTCATTGAAAAATATGGCATGTGGCCATATGTGGTCATGGTGTTTCCAGTGCCCAATGCCAATGAATTACCAATCGCAAATGGAGTCCTGCTGAAGGACCATGTCATGCCTCGTCACAGGCTGGGCTTCATAGACCATCATGTTCCCTACAAAGAGATACTGATAGGAAAATTAGATTGTGAGCCCCAATGGGGACAGTGATGATGTGTGTAAAGGCGAGTGCTGCAAAATTAATGATGCGATATAAGTGAGTAAGGTAAATATACTGTATACTGCAATACAGTGGCAATGCGGTATATATCTATTTATTTTACGGTCTTACATAGCGCTAATAATTCTTCAGCTTTACTAACCTTATCATCACTGTCCTAATTGGGGCTCACAATCAAAATTCCCTAAGAACTAGGGTGGGAATTAAACAATCACTGGGTCAGATTCCCCTGGGAAAGGTAGAAGTTAAAGAACATACGTGTGTGTGTGTGTGTGTGTGTGTGTGTCTGTGTGTCTATATCTATCTATCTAGCTATCTGTCCACATATGTTTTTTTTTATATCTATATATATATATATATATATATATATATATATATATATATATATATATATATATATATATTTATTAAAATTTAGCCTCAGCAACGAAAAATAAATAAATTAAAATAATAAATATATATCAGAGTGAGTGTGTGTGTGTGTGTGTGTGTGTGTGTGTGTGTGTATATATATATATATATATATATATATATATATATATATATATATATATATATATATATATATATATATATATACACACTTAGGTCCAGAAATATTTGGCCAGTGACACAAGTTTTGTTATTTTAGCTGTTTACAAAAACATGTTCAGAAATACAATTATATATATAATATGGGCTGAAAGTGCACACTCCCAGCTGCAATATGAGAGTTTTCACATCCAAATCGGAGAAAGGGTTTAGGAATCATAGCTCTGTAATGCATAGCCTCCTCTTTTTCAAGGGACCAAAAGTAATTGGACAAGGGACTCTAAGGGCTGCAATTCACTCTGAAGGCATCTCCCTCGTTAACCTGTAATCAATGAAGTAGTTAAAAGGTCTGGGGTTGATTACAGGTGTGTGGTTTTGCATTTGGAAGCTGTTGCTGTGACCAGACAACAGGCGGTCTAAGGAACTCTCAATTGAGGTGAAGCAGAACATCCTGAGGCTGAAAAAAAAGAAAAAATCCATCAGAGAGATAGTAGACATGCTTGGAGTAGCAAACTCAACAGTCGGGTACATTCTGAGAAAAAAAGGAATTGACTGGTGAGCTTGGGAACTCAAAAAGGCCTGGGCGTTCACGGATGACAACAGTGGTGGATGATCGCCGCATACTTTCTTTGGTGAAGAAGAACCCGTTCACAACATCAACTGAAGTCCAGAACACTCTCAGTGAAGTAGGTGTATCTGTCTCTAAGTCAACAGTAAAGAGAAGACTCCATGAAAGTAAATACAAAGGGTCCACATCTAGATGCAAACCATTCATCAATTCCAAAAATAGACAGGCCAGAGTTAAATTTGCTGAAAAACACCTCATGAAGCCAGCTCAGTTCTGGAAAAGTATTCTATGGACAGATGAGACCAAGATCAACCTGTACCAGAATGATGGGAAGAAAAAAGTTTGGAGAAGAAAGGGAACGGCACATGATCCAAGGCACACCACATCCTCTGTAAAACATGGTGGAGGCAACGTGATGGCATGGGCATGCATGGCTTTCAATGGCACTGGGTCACTTGTGTTTATTGATGACATAACAGCAGACGAGAGTAGCCGGATGAATTCTGAAGTGTACCGGGATATACTTTCAGCCCAGATTCAGCCAAATGCCGCAAAGTTGATCGGACGGCGCTTCATAGTACAGATGGACAATGACCCCAAGCATACAGCCAAAGCTACCCAGGAGTTCATGAGTGCAAAAAAGTGGAACATTCTGCAATGGCCAAGTCAATCACCAGATCTTAACCCAATTGAGCATGCATTTCACTTGCTCAAATCCAGACTTAAGACGGAAAGACCCACAAACAAGCAAGACCTGAAGGCTGCGGCTGTAAAGGCCTGGCAAAGCATTAAGAAGGAGGAAACCCAGCGTTTGGTGATGTCCATGGGTTCCAGACTTAAGGCAGTGATTGCCTCCAAAGGATTCGCAACAAAATATTGAAAATAAAAATATTTTGTTTGGGTTTGGTTTATTTGTCCAATTACTTTTGACCTCCTAAAATGTGGAGTGTTTGTAAAGAAATGTGTACAATTCCTACAATTTCTATCAGATATTTTTGTTCAAACCTTCAAATTAAACGTTACAATCTGCACTTGAATTCTGTTGTAGAGGTTTCATTTCAAATCCAATGTGGTGGCATGCAGAGCCCAACTCGCCAAAATTGTGTCACTGTCAAAAGATTTCTGGACCTAACTGTATATATATATTTTATACACAGATGTGTCTTTATTGGTTATTTGCTGTGGTTAAAGCTTAAAAGCTGATTGGTTAAGTACTAAAGGATGACCACCAAATGTATTTTATTGGTGCTCCAGGGAAAAAATAAATGTCAAAATTAATAAGTAACAGTGCTATATGTAAATGACAATATTTTGATATATATATATATAGATACACACATATACACACACACACATATATATATATATCTCAAAATATTGTCATTTACTTATTTATTTGTTCATTTACTCTAAATATCTATAATTAATCTTGGTATGCAGCCCAGTGTTCCTCCATAGAAGCCCCCATTGTGGGTGTGGTCCTCCCTGGAAGCCCCCATTGTGGGTGTGGTCCTCCCTGGAAGCCCCCATTGTGGGTGTGGTCCTCCCTGGAAGCCCCTCTTGTGGTTGTGATACTCCTTATAAGCCCCCTATGCTGCCATGGCTCCCAGTCTGGGGGATTAGCTCAGATGGTAGAGCGCTCGCTTAGCATGCGAGAGGTAGCGGGATCGATGCCCGCATCCTCCAATTTTTTTTTTTTTTTATTTCTTCAAATATTTATCCCATTAGTAAAGGAATTGTGACTACATTTCAATTTCTTAAATGATTCCTAGTTCTAAATTAAACCTCCAATTTCACTGTTTATTATTTGTTGTTTTTTTTTCTTATTATCGTCCATCTTTTGAAATATAGGCAGAGGAAGAGGGGGGAGACTATAGGCTCATGTTTGGGAAAGAGGTATAAATGTAATTTATTAACTAGTGATGTCATTCCTTAACTCTTGAGGTGCCAGGCAACTACAATTTCAACGTTCCATGTGAAGATTCCATCCTCCTAGATGGAATAGAACAGCTCAGAGCATGTGAAGCGTTGGTGGTATAGTGGTGAGCATAGCTGCCTTCCAAGCAGTTGACCCGGGTTCGATTCCCGGCCAACGCAGCAAAACATTTTTTTTTTTCAGGGAAAATGTTTTAATTTTATAATTGATTCATACAATGTGTTTTTTCATATTTTAATTGTATAATTTGCACTTATAATGTGTTTTTTTTTATTGTGTTGTGATATTTTTATTGAGTTTCAAGTATTACCAGACAGTGATTGTGTTGTGATATTTAGTATAGGATCTGTACTGTGCTCGGGGAGGTGCTGCTGGGTTGTGAGCACTGACAATAGCTGAGTCTTGTGCGGATCGCAGTGTCACCCCTCTTGTATCGCACACAAGCCTTGCAGTGACTGTGCATTGTAGGATTATGGGGCCAGCAGCACAGGCAGCCTGCAGGTTCCTTCGATAGCTCAGCTGGTAGAGCGGAGGACTGTAGAGGCAATGGATGCAGAAATCCTTAGGTCGCTGGTTCGATTCCGGCTCGAAGGAGATTTTTTTTTTCTCTTTTAATGATAATATTATTTATTATATTATATAGATTTAATAGTTTGTAAAATCCTAGCATTCAAACTAAATCTATTTTATTTTTATTCTTTTAAAATTATGTTATAGTATTGGAAAAAAAAAATCTAATCCACCAGGGGGCGCCACTGTGCTGCACAAAAATGGAATAATCACACAAACAAGACTTTACATTGTAGTATTGCTTACAAAGCATCACTATACTCTAGTGTTATTTGTGATATACCTGTCAGGGTGCCACATGGTATATTTGAGGTTTGCAGGACAGTAAAGAGTTTAAAGGGGTTGTCCACTACTTTGACATTGATGACCTATTCTTAGTATAGGTCATCAATGTCTGATCGGCCGGGGTCCTGCAAGCCACACCCTCACCGATCAGCTGATCTGGGACCCGGCGGCGGCAGCTGGCGACCAGAAATGCTCCGGTCCGGAACTGCTCCGTCTTCTGATAGCGTCTGCTTCTGGGTACTGCACATCCGCCTTCCATTCTAACCAATAGGAGGCAGATTGGTGGGGGTGCGGGGTGTCGGACTCCGGCCGATCAGACATTAATGATTTATCCTAAAGATAGGCCATCAATGTCAAAGTAATGGACAACCCCTTTAAAATACACAATGTTCTGCCTTTTGTTGGCAGTGTGTAAGTTTTGGTCACTGTGCTTGGTATTGAGGTGTAGTATTTAAAGGGGACCTGTCACTGGCCGCTAACACAGAATTGTTGTATCCGGTGTAAATGCCGCTGTTCTCCTGAATCCGGCGTTGTTTTTCTTTTGTTCCTGCGCCTCTCCGTTCCTGAGATATGGCCCCTCTTTCCTGTACATAACTTTAGCCAACCGGGTGTAGTCCTCAAGGAGACACCCACAGGGAAGGGTTGAGGCCACACCCACTTGCCTAACAAGACTAGATTTATATACTGGGAGGAAGGGGCCATATCTCAGGAACGGAGAGGCACAGGAACAAAAGTAAAACATCGCCGGATTCAGGAGAACAGCGGCATTTACACCAGGTAAAAAAATATGTATTTATGGAAAACGACAGGATCCCTTTAATCAAGCGTTTAGTGACTTTGTGCATTATCCCTGCACTATATTGATGCAGTTGTGGATGACAATGTGTAGGGGGCTCAATGGTGACCACTGGCACTGATGTCGCTGTGTCCATTGTGTTCATCGCTGATGGACCCTGGCTGGCACTGTTTGGGGCACTGTTATGGGTACCTTATGTAAGGTAACATTTTGAATAACCCTTTAATACACAAATCAGCTGCTGCAGGCACTTTTGACTTGATGGCATGTTTTCAAAAAGAGGTTCTGCAGCAGCTGAAGTGGAAAGGGCTTTCATGAATTTTGGTATTTTATCTGTGAGGGTCCAACTCCTAGCAAATTGCGCACAACCTCCCATTGGTTGCCCCCCCGTGGTCCCATGCCTGCACCCGCGGCAGTGGCTACAGATCAAGCCCTTTCATTCAGTATATAGGTGCAGAAGTCGGACCCCCCCCAACTAATTAAACATTGATGACCTTTAGTAAGGACTGACACGTATTCCTTCTTTTTTTCTTGCAGTTCTCACCCTTCCCTGTGACCGCCAGGAGCCATGACACTGATTAAAGGCGCCTTTACGTATTCCACCGGGGAGGAATATCACGGAGAATGGAGAGAGGGTAAGGACGCGGCTTTTGATCAGCCCCACCAAAATGTCTCAGGATCCACTGCCTTAAAGGGGTTGTCCAAGCCCCTGAGCAAAACTCCCCTTACCAATTCCCCACGGCTCCTGCTCCACCACTTCTGGGTTAGACTATGGCGTCTGTATCCTGGTCTCCTGCCATGATGGTATTTCAGTATAGATGTGACCACTGCAGGCAATCACTGGCTGCAGCCAACACCACTGAGTTCACCAGTGCAGCTAGTGATTGGCTACGAAGGTTGAGAGGTCATAATTGGCAGCCATGTTTTTGTAATTCTCTACCCGCAGGTCGGAGGCACGGCCTGGGCCAGTTATTATTTGCAGACGGAGCCATGTATGTCGGGCAGTTTGAGAATGGACTTTTCAGCGGCTGCGGGGTTCTGACCTTTCCTGATGGCTCAAGGTAAGTTAAAACGGAAAAAATGAGCAAATTGTGCAGTTTTTTTATTTTATGTGCCGCAAATTCCAACGTAGGGGTATTGAAAAGCGAAGAGACAATGCCCGGATGGAGCCAGCGGGATAGACCTTAGGTGTATGTCACCTGATCGTGTGGATACGTTCACCGCATGCGCTGGACTTTCATTTTGTGCAAAATATTTTGTTCAGATTTTTCCCACGGATGTATATTTGTTAGACGTAGTTCTGCCCCCCCTTGTTTTATTTATTTATTTACGGTATTTATTTATTTAATTACTGCAAATTTAATGCCAGGAGCAGCCAATCCCGGCTTATATTTTGTAAATGGAACCTGTGACCAGATTTGGCCCCTATAAGCTGCGGCCACCACCAGTGAGTCTATACACAGCATTCCAGAATACTGTATAACATAAAAAAACAGCATTACTATACTCACCTAGGGGGGCGGTCTGGTCCGATGGGTGTCGCTGGTCTCGGTCCGGCTCCTCCTCTGTCCTGAGCAGTCGCCGTCCTTCTTCCCAGCCCTGTGTGCATGACGCGGTCTACCTAATCCACACAGAGGCCTCCACTGCACTCCTGCGCATGCGCACTTTGATCTGCCTGGATTAGGGTAGATCAAATTACTGTAGTGCGCATGTGCAGGTGTTTTTTCACCTTTTCTCTCGCCTGCGCATTAAAGCACTTTGCTCTGACATCAGCCAGGCAGATTAAAGTGCGCATGTGCAAGAGAGCAATGGCGGACTCTGTGTGGATGACATAGGACACATCATGCACACAGGGCTGGGAAGGAGGACGGCGATCGTTCAAGATGGAGGAGGCGCCGCACTGAGATCAGCGACGCCCATCAGACTGGACCGCCCCCCCAGGTGAGTATAATAATGGTGTTTTTTACATTCTACAGCACGGCCTCGGCTCTTTATTACAGTATTCTGGAAAGCTGTATATAAGGCCTCACTGGTGGTGGCCTCAGCTTATAGTCACCAAATCTGTTGACAGGTTCCCTTTAAATATCTGACGGTTTTTCGCACTTTTCAAAACTCTACATTTTTAGAACTCCCATAAAACGTGTCACTCGTTTGTCGTCGCTTCTCAATTTCCAACGGCAAAAAGTGGTCTTGAGGTATCGTAGGTGTGACCTTTAATGTCATATCCTGTGGCCAAAAATAATGCCAGATTTGTTTATCCCTACATCTTCCCCCCTCCCCCGCCAAAAAAATGACTTACAAAAGACAAACATTTAAGGGGTTGACCGAAATAATGGATTTGACACTATGTGTCTATTTAATGTACTAATCTAACCACTTTTCTAATGCCACGCAGTCCAGCATATTCACGAACTCTGTATAACTGCTACCGTGTTTCCCCAAAAATAAGCCCTAGCAGGAGTTTTTAGCAAGGCTTAAATATAAGCCCTACCTCAAAAATAAGCCCTAGTTATGGTTCAATAATGAAGTGTCCATGCAGCTAAAAAAGTTAAAGAATACTGCAGGACACTTCACTGTAGACAGCGGACACCCCCAAAAGAGAGAAGAAAGAAGAGAAAAGACCCCACGAGTGTACTCACCAGACGCCGACCGGGAGCAGCGAAACGCATCAACGACCTGCGGTGGAAAGCACACACCCAGCACATCCGGCGAGACTGATTGCTTCTGGCCGGCAGGGGAACCTGGGACCCAGTGCAGATGACCATGAGGACCTGCAGTGGAACACATGGAGAACCTGTAGTGGAACGCATCGATGCGTTCCACTGCAAGTCTTCGTGCTCCACTGCACTGGGTCCCAGGTTCCTCTGCCGCCCAGCAGAAGCAATCGGTCTCGCCGGACGTGGTGAGTGTGTGCGTTCTGATATGTCTGTGTGTGTGTTTGAGATCTGATGTGTGCGAGTGTCGGCCAGAAGCAGAAGAGGACCGCGTGGGGCATACCTGCTGGGAGCGCCCGCCAAAGATCACAGGAGGACCTGGGAGCGACGCAGACATCTGGGGTCTGGTAAGTATGATTCTCCAGGGAAGAAGGGTTCTGTTTTTTGGGGCGGTAAACTTACCCCCTAATCGTCTTTCCCCAAGAATAATGCCTGCTTTACACGTTACGATCGATCGTGCGATTTCACGATCGATCGCACCCGCCCCCGTTGTTTGTGCATCACGGGCAATTGATTGCCCGTGGCGCATAAAGTCGTTAACCCCCCATCACATGCACTTACCTCCCGTGCGACGTTGCTGAGGGCAGCGAACATCCTCTTCCTGAAGTGTGAGGGATGTTCGGCGTCACAGCGACGTCACACGGCGGGTGGCCAATAGAGGCGAAGGGGCGGAGATGAGCGGGATGTAAACATCCCGCCCACCTCCTTCCTTCCGCATTGCCGGCGGGAGCCGCGGGACTCAGGTAAGCGATGTTCATCATTCCCGTGGTGTCACACGGAGAGACGTGTGCTGCCACGGGAACGATGAACAACCGGCGCTATGTTTCATAAACGATTTTATGAAACCTAGTGACGAGTACATGACTCACGATTTGTGAGCGATACTGCATCGCTAGGAGGTGTCACACAGACTGACGTCGCAAGCGATGCCGGATGTGCGTCACAAAAACCGTGACCCCGACGATCTATCGCACGATACATCGTCTCGTGTAAAGCACCCTTAAGCCCTACCCCAAAAATAAGCCCCAGAGCATTTTCGGGACAAAACATAAAACAGTGTTATATTTTCAGGGAAACACGCTAGATCTGCAGCAGAGAAAACATTGAATTGACCAAAATGACAGCAAACAGCTCAGTAAGTGACACATCGTTGGAATCAGGGTCTCTGCCCCAACATTATGCTGCTCTCAGATGGGGGAGCAAAAACCTGGTGACAGATTCCCTTTAAGTCCACACTACCTCTGATTGAAAGAAGATGTCATCAGGGTCTGGCGATAGAAGCAGGATAAGTGACAGGAACTTTGTAGCTCCCGGTATTGTTTGCTCATCTGCATGGAGGTGACCAATTTGCTGTGGTTAATTTGTTTTTTTGAGGGAGGGATATAGGGAGTTATTTTTTGTTTTTTTTCATGTGTTTGTCTTCCTCCATTTTCAGTATTGTTTTGTTCAGTTTTTGTATCTTTTTATGTCTTTACATTTACACGTTAAAAAATGAAGTGAATCTCGTATTCCTTCATTATTTATTTTTTTGTGTTAATCGTCATAAACAATGTGTTATTTGTTCTGAATACTAAAAAGGTACGAAGGGGAGTTCATTCAAGGAAAATTTCAAGGTGACGGCGTATTCACCCGATACGACAACATGAAATATGAGGGCGAATTTAAAGGGGGCCGCGTGGAAGGGTACGGTAAGTCGGCTGCTGTTAAAATTATGTTCTCTTGCTTTCTATTATTTTGTGTATCTGTACGAATAATAACAAATAAGAAAGTTGTCTCTCATTGTTTGACCCAACAACTATCACCAGTGGCGTAACTAGAGTCCGATGGGCCCTGGTGTAGAGTTTGAGCCTTGTCAACACCACATGTTGGTCATATGTATGGGCCTTTGTAGCATTCTAAATCTTATAAAGACATACGAGTTGCCCCCCCCCTTCATTGTGTAGCACTGACCCCTATCCTGTACTAATGTCCCCCATCCTGGCCACTTCCTGGTAAATATGTCCCCCATCCTGGTGTATGACCTCATCATGGCTATATCCTGGAATATAGGGCCCCATCCTGGTATATATGGCCCCATCGTGGCCCCATCCTGGTATATTTCTTCATCATGGATCCATCCTGGTACATATATCCCCATCATGGTCCATCCTTTTATATATGGCCTCACCCTGGTATATGTGTCTCCATCATGGCCCCATCCTGGTATATATATCCCCATCATGGTCCATCCTTTTATATATGGCCTCATCCTGGTATATATGTCTCCATCATGTCTCCATTCTGGTATGTGGTTCATCCTTTTATATATGGCCTCACCCTGGTATATGTGTCTCCATCATGGCCCCATCCTGGTACATATGTCTCCATCATAGTCCATCCTTTTATATACGGCCTCATCCTGGTATGTGTCTCCATCATGGCCCCATTCTGGTATATATATATATACAGTTAGGTCCAGAAATATTTGGACAGTGACACAATTTTCGCGAGTTGGGCTCTGCATGCCACCACATTGGATTTGAAATGAAACCTCTATAACAGAATTCAAGTGCAGATTGTAACGTTTAATTTGAAGGTTTGAACAAAAATATCTGATAGAAATTGTAGGAATTGTCACATTTCTTTACAAACACTCCACATTTTAGGAGATCAAAAGTAATTGGACAAATAAACCAAACCCAAACAAAATATTTTTATTTTCAATATTTTGTTGCGAATCCTTTGGAGGCAATCACTGCCTTAAGTCTGGAACCCATGGACATCACCAAACGCTGGGTTTCCTCCTTCTTAATGCTTTTCCAGGCCTTTACAGCCGCAGCCTTCAGGTCTTGCTTGTTTGTGGGTCTTTCTGTCTTAAGTCTGGATTTGAGCAAGTGAAATGCATGCTCAATTGGGTTAAGATCTGGTGATTGACTTGGCCATTGCAGAATGTTCCACTTTTTTGCACTCAAGAACTCCTGGGTAGCTTTGGCTGTATGCTTGGGGTCATTGTCCATCTGTACTATGAAGCACCGTCCGATCAACTTTGCGGCATTTGGCTGAATCTGGGCTGAAAGTATATCCCGGTACACTTCAGAATTCATCCGGCTACTCTTGTCTGCTGTTATGTCATCAATAAACACAAGTGACCCAGTGCCATTGAAAGCCATGCATGCCCATGCCATCACGTTGCCTCCACCATGTTTTACAGAGGATGTGGTGTGCCTTGGATCATGTGCCGTTCCCTTTCTTCTCCAAACTTTTTTCTTCCCATCATTCTGGTACAGGTTGATCTTGGTCTCATCTGTCCATAGAATACTTTTCCAGAACTGAGCTGGCTTCATGAGGTGTTTTTCAGCAAATTTAACTCTGGCCTGTCTATTTTTGGAATTGATGAATGGTTTGCATCTAGATGTGAACCCTTTGTATTTACTTTCATGGAGTCTTCTCTTTACTGTTGACTTAGAGACAGATACACCTACTTCACTGAGAGTGTTCTGGACTTCAGTTGATGTTGTGAACGGGTTCTTCTTCACCAAAGAAAGTATGCGGCGATCATCCACCACTGTTGTCATCCGTGGACGCCCAGGCCTTTTTGAGTTTCCAAGCTCACCAGTCAATTCCTTTTTTCTCAGAATGTACCCGACTGTTGATTTTGCTACTCCAAGCATATCTGCTATCTCTCTGATGGATTTTTTCTTTTTTTTCAGCCTCAGGATGTTCTGCTTCACCTCAATTGAGAGTTCCTTAGACCGCATGTTGTCTGGTCACAGCAACAGCTTCCAAATGCAAAACCACACACCTGTAATCAACCCCAGACCTTTTAACTACTTCATTGATTATAGGTTAACGAGGGAGACTCCTTCAGAGTTAATTGCAGCCCTTAGAGTCCCTTGTCCAATTACTTTTGGTCCCTTGAAAAAGAGGAGGCTATTCATTACAGAGCTATGATTCCTAAACCCTTTCTCTGATTTGGATGTGAAAACTCTCATATTGCAGCTGGGAGTGTGCACTTTCAGCCCATATTATATATATAATTGTATTTCTGAACATGTTTTTGTAAACAGCTAAAATAACAAAACTTGTGTCACTGTCCAAATATTTCTGGACCTAACTGTATGTATATATATATATATATATATATATATATATATATATACACATCATGGTCCATCCCTCTATATATGACCTCATCCTGGTATATGTGTCTCCATCATGGCCCCAAGCTGGTATATATATGTCCGCATCATGGTCCATCCTTCTATATATGACCTCATCCTGGTATATATGGCCCCATCCTGGTATATGTCCCCATCAGGGTCCATCTTTTTATATATGGCCTCATCCTGGTATATGTGTCTCCATCATGCCCCCATTTTGGTATATGTCTCCATCATGACCACCATAGTTTAGGTATAAAATGGTGTTCAGGGGGGTTCAAATACTTATGATCATGCAGTTTATAATCAAAGGAAGATTAGAAAAACATAGCTGCCCTTTTCCACAAGTAGTTGTGAGTGTGGCCCTATTCCATGATGCTGCAATACCAAGCACAGCCTGAGGACAGGTGTGGCGCTTTTTCTGGAAGACAGTAGCCATTTCTTAAATTTATTATTTTTTTATTTTATTTTTTTTACTTTTACATACAACCACTTTCCAATATTTGTTTCTTTTTTTCACAGGTCTTTTGACATTTTCCGACGGTTCCCATGGAGCGCCTCGAAACGAAGGCCTCTTCGAGAACAATAAACTGGTGAAGCGGGAGAAATGTCAAGCGGTAATCCAGAGGGCCATGAGTGCCTCCAAAGCGTCCTGCTGCCTGGCTGCCAACCAAGCCTAAGAGGCCGAGGTCCCTGTCTCCGAGGACGGCCGCGTCCCCGATCACGTTCTACAAGTGCACTCACCTTTTTTCTTTTTTTTTTTTGGCTTGTTTACACTGCTTGCTGGTAAAAGCAGACAGACTGCTGTATTCTACACTCTGAATGGCATATAGCTCTAAAGAATTATATATATATAAATATATGTTTTATTTATTACGGGGACAGAGTCTTCTTCTATGTAATAAGCTGCTGCTTAACCCTTCCAAGTGCAATGGAAATTATACAGTGCCTCCTCTCCAGTGATATAGAGCCCACCTCCACTTCAGCAGCTGGTAACCAATGCGATCCCTGCGGTATATTCCGACGCGTTCCTCTTCACAGGGGTTGTTTTTTTTTTTTCTCTTTTTCGGCTTTGCACAGTTTTTTTTTGCATGGGCATTATATATAGAGGACTGAAATGCAATAGACATTTCATCGAGAAGACGCTCCAACATTGTGGAACTGTATTGATGAAAGCATGGACTGACATTTTATACCAAGGCAAAGGCATTCGCTGCCTATGCATAGTTATGACCCATCCAGCTTCCTCGGGGGCGGTACCTTTCTCTTTAGGACCGCCCCTTTCCATCACAGGAACCGCCTACGAGGATCAACCCAGGATTCCCTCAATCTGAAATGGGACGGCAGGGTGTTATTTAATCTAAGGGGCCTTATAGCCTCTATATTAACCCTTTTATTGCTTAATTGATCTAGAGAAATTCTTAGAAATAAGCTAAAGTGGGTCGTTTTGATTAGCAAGAATATGGTGCACTTTCTTAAAGTGAGATATTACAGGTAAAACATGTATTTGCATGAGGTTTTGGGGATTGTTCAGGTAACGTAAGTATGGGGTGGTCTTCTTTTATTGGCTACACGGGTTAACTATAGGATAAGATGGCTGACCACCTTCATGATGCTAAATTAATGGTACCAAAATCAACTTTTTTAGGTATTTTTTAACCTATGACGCAATGCGATGGCAGACACGATGGTATAACCATGAGCAAAGTTGGGGTGGGGACCGCGACAGGCCACATCTCCTTGGACAGTGGATTTAGAAACAATACTGAAAATTGAAGCCGGTCATAAACTTTATATAGTTGTCAGCTGAATATTTGGCCACATGAGTCCCCATATTGGGATAGACCAAGCACTCATGTGTTCTCAATGGGGTAAGTAGGCACCAAAACCCTCTGTCTTCTTTAATTATCACTAATTAGAACAAGAACAAGGGATTGGGCATGAAAAAACAACACGCCCAATCCTTTTTTTTTTTTTAATGGAAAAAATTTGGACCATATTCATCTACTTTTTATGTATACCCCAAATTTTGTCCCGACTAATCAAAAGTCTGACTCTATTGCAAAATGGAAACGTGGTTATGTTATTTAAATGGGGTAATACAGGATTAAGAGATTTATGATCCACCCAGCTTTTATTATAGGTCAGTGGATTCCTGGAGATGCGGCCACCGGACGTTCACAGGGTATAGCATCGTGGTGCCGTATGCTGTGTAGTGGGCGTTCATGGCTCCTACAGCTCAAAATACTGTATATTCAGGCCAATGACAGCTGAGAACGGACACTACATGGTGGTTGGAGCTGTGCTGTTCTGGTTTTGAACTTTGTGTACATCCAATGGCCAAGGAACCAGGGAGCGGTGGGAGGGCCAGGGGTCGGAGGCCCTCCAATCTGGACTACAGTCTCCATACAGGGCTAGACTGAGAAGGCATGTGTCCTCGATGGGGAAAGGGAGTAAGTACCACTAGACACTTCTGTAATTGGCGTATCAGTAATTAGAACAAAGGATCGGGCATGAAAATACAATATGCCCAATCCTTTTTTTCGCCAACAGGGAAAAATTTGGACCATATTCATCTAATGTAATGACCAAGGCACCAGTGAACGGTAGGGGTGCCAGGTGCCGGACGCCCACCAATCTGGTATTGATGGCCCCGGGCTATCAATATCTTACCCCCAGAAAAGTCGTTTAGAGGATGTGGTCTTGAAATTGGAGGTTACTGTTTAATTTGGCACGTGGACGCTTGACTAATAACTGCCGCAGCCAAGGGGCACGTCAGCCCTTGCCAGGAGCAGAGCACGAAGACTCATGGGCACCCTCTCGGTACTGCTACTTGGTGTAGAGGATCCACATTTTGAAGGAGTATTTTCCAGCCGATATTTTTACATCCTTTTGTTGGCATTTTGGGTGGGCTCCTCTATAGGAAGCCTAATCTGAAAAATTTTAACAATGTTCATATTTTACTCTGTATTAGGGCAAAGTGAGGGTTTCCCGTGAAGTGCCATCACTTTGTGATCGGTGGGAATCTGACATGAAAATGAAGCGGCCACCCAGTAGGGAAGTGCAACCACGTCCGTAACATTGGGACCCCCACCGAGGGTGCCAATGGTAACCCGCGTTATACCAGCTCTCTACTATTTTTCTTCTGCACTGTTTTTGGATCTGCCCGGAAGAAACCTTCCATGCGTTGGTCTTACTCTACGTCTACGTCTATTGGACGGGTTGAATGTATCTCACGGCATCGTTCATTGACAGTCACGAATGTTACATGTAACGCTCGTCCTTACTCGTTGGGGTATTGTATTATTGTGCAAAAATGATATCTAACATTGACGACACAAACATTTGTTGATGCCTTTTGCTTGACCTTCACCGTAGACCACCATGTGCATTATTCACGGCCCATTAATGTTTACGTACTCTTTGTAATGAATAGTCATCAGCACGTCGGATGACCATCAGGATCGAAAAGGTTGACTTTCGGACAGACATTGGCCACCAGTTTTGGTTACGTTCATTTTGTGCCAAAATTCGAAGTAGACGTTTCAGACGTCATTTTCGGGACCCTTTAGTTCCCATCCTGTGTCCTCCAACACATAACCCAATAATCGTAAAGTGCAACACAGTTTAAACCAAGAAATAGTTTGTATACGGATAACTAAATATTAAAAACTTGTGTATATCCTTGGACCCCATTATCTTGTCCAGTCACATTGTGGCATGGTTCACTGCTATGGACAGGGCCGATAGAGACAAGAAGAGAATTTTTATGGGAATTCGATTGGAATTTCTCCTTATTGCCATAATATTTATACAATTGGGGCATTCGGGGTAAAACATCCTAATGTTGGATAATCCCACCTTGGACTTGGTGCTTGAAAGGTTACAAAGGCTGAATATAAAAAATTAATTCTACTGACGAGCAAAAGTGTAACAATGTTTTGACTTTTTGACTTTCAGGCTCCATATCTCACCATCCACTACAGCTTTATTTTATAGACAATCATCTTGGCTATCTCATACATAAATTTGATTTGCAGCTATTTAGCATATGATTAGTTATGCAGATTCTTCTCATGTCACCGCATTGTTACTGTTTTGCTTCTAAAAAACATGAATTTTTATTATTTTGTTAGTATTTTGTAAATCCACCTTTTGGCTTTCCGCCTCCTGAATCTTTCTGGGCATGTTCTCGATCAGATTCAAGCATTTCTCTATCGAAATCTGATCCCAGGTCTCTTCTACACGTTCCCAGTGTTGGTGTATACTGGTCAGGTCTCTTCTCCACGTTCCCAGTATTGGTGTATACTGGTCAGGTCTCTTCTCCACATTCCCAGTGTTGGTGTATACTGATCAGGTCTCTTCTACACGTTCCCAGTGTTGGTGTATACTCGTCGGCTGACTTGGGGATGTATACAGCTTTTTCTTCATCTCTACCCACAAGTATTGGATTGGGTTGAGGTCTGAGGACTGTGGGGACAATCCAGCTCCTCTACTTCATTGTCACTGAACCATTTCTTCATCAATATCAACATATTCTTCGGCCCATTGTCCTGCTGGAACACTATGTCGTCCTTTTCACACCCATAGTACTCGACTGTATGAAGTAACTCATCTTGTAGGATCCTCACATATAGGTCAGCGTTGAGGCCACCATCCATTCTGGTCAAGTATCCAACACCTTTGGCTGGAAACACCCCCATATCATCAGGCTTCCTCCAACGAACTTCACAGTTCCTTCAATTTCTCGATCCGTTAGCTCCTTTTTCCTTTCTTTCTTCCAGACCCATTTGCCCCCATCAGAGCCATCTATTGGCTTTCATCTCATCGCTCCAAATCACCTGTTTCCAATCTTCTACTCTTCATACTTTTTTGTAGACTCGAGCCAACGCTTCTTATGATGATATTGAAGTTGAGGCTTATTCCCCTTTTTTCGGGCCACAATTCCAGACTTGTGTAACGTGCGCCGCTCAGTGCTTGTATGGACATCTGTGATCTCACTATTATGAAGCATACGAGCCGCCTCCACTGCCGGGTTTTTCCCACCAGAACTGATAGATCTTGAGATGAGATGAATTGTTGTCTCCAATATTTTGCTTGGACGTAATCTCTTGGCTTCTTAATGAATGGACGGACTTCATTTCATATTCTTCCAGCTGTCATGGCCTCACATGATGCAGTTTGGCAATTTTCTTGACCGCTATCGATGAACCGGATGACGCTGTTACTCTTTTCTTGGGAAATCTTCATGGCTGCTCCTCTATTCGAACCAGTCACCTTTCACTTGGGAATCATCCTGAACTATTAGAAAATGTGAGAACAGGTTGTAATTTGTAGTATAGAGGAAGAATAAGATTTTCCTCCACCAAGAGCAAAACAGTAACAATGCAGTGACATGACAATATTCTTTATAACTAATCATATGCTAAATAGATGAAAGTCAAATTTATGTATGAGATAGCCAAGGTGATTGCCTATAAAATGAAGGTCGTCTCACGCTCAAAGCTGTAGTGGATGGTGAGATATGGAGCCGGAAAGTCAAAAGCTCAAAACATTGTTACCCTTTTGCTCTTCATTGTAAATGGCAGGAGGTAGGTGTGGGGCTGGAGTGCTGTTTGGGATGTTGTATTGTAGGGCACAAACTCACATGCTTGTAATTCACCATGAGCATTAGTAGCAGCAATGAATCTTCTTGGTCTTGCACTTGGCATTGCATTGTTACCCATCCGCTAGCGCTCTATAGAGTCTACTTTACCTCCTGTTTCTACACCCTTGTTCTGCATTCTTATTACCAATGCCGGTATATCTGTCTTTTACCACGTGGGAGTGACAATGGGGCCTCCATAGATGCTGTGACTCTTAGCAATTTCTACCCTTGCTCGTTAGCTCTTTAAGTGGTGGAGAAGTCTCAGAGTATTGGCCTTCAAGATAATGGCGTAACTTGAAGCTCTTGGGCCCCAATGCAACATCTTCAAGAGGGTCCCCAATCATCATGGGTCTTTAATAGACAAAAAAGATCTTTTGACTCCGTATTAGGCTCTAGGACTTGAATGCAACTGCAATCATTTTAGCCCATTCCCCCGAGCATTGGTGCAGTAATAGTGCTCCCTTATAGGCCATACTGATGCCATTAACTACTCACCCCATAAAGGGGTTTATGAGTTAGCAGTATGTTATGTCTGTCTGTAGGCATTTGTTAGTTGTATGGTAACTCCAGTTCAGTCTGATCGGTCTACTCACCATTTCGCGGCATTTTTCACCTCCTACGTTTCTGCTGGGAGGCCGGAACCTTCCTGACCACTGCACTCTCAGCCAATCCAACGTCTCATCACTTCTACTCTTCCTCTCACAGCACAGCTTGCAGAAACTGCAGCTGCATCCCCCTCCTATCTTTTTTTCTATGTATTCATTTTTTCTAGCAGGAATGATGAGATATCTTAACATTTAAGACTAGAACTACTGAGGTAGTCATTTTGACTACTTTGCACTATGCATTTCTATATAGGTGTCACGAGTCCAGTAGTTCTAGTGTTAATAGAGAAAATGTCCTATATATCTAACTTGTGCCCTAGTGTCTCAGACAGAGGGCTGGAGATAAGTGTCTGCTGCTTGCAAACCACTGCAAGGGAACTCTAAAAAGATCATTTCACAAGCTCAGACACCTTTTGTGTATCTTAGCTTCATTCACTTAAATCCCATAGACACCTATCCATATTTTAATGCCTTCTATACATTGTGTGATGTAAAACATTTCTGCAAGTTTTGAATTTTATTTCAACTATTTCGCTTCTGCAGCTTGCATGTATTACAATACATTGCAAGCTGCTCAATCCTGTTTAGTATTACTCCGGCCAGCAGTGCTCCCTGGGTCAGTATCCAGCCCTTCTCTACTCTTTTATAAATGCTCATCTAAACTCAAATCTGATTTGATTTTCAGCCGTTGTGATTAGATTTGCACATCGAAGAGCATTTGAGAGACAGAAGAAGCTGAAGACTGAGTGGAATCAAGCTGCTTGCAATGTATTGCTATATATGCAAGCTGCAGAAGAAGAACAGATGAAAAGATTGTAAACAAAATCAATTGCAGAAATGTATTTATTACATAATAAGAAAACTCCATAATATGGATAATATATTATTGCAAATAGGTCCACAGCATTTAAATGGTGTCAAGCTGCAGTTTAAGGCACAGCAATATGTACAGACGAGTCATTGTGCCTGGACGGGTAGATAAGCCATGATCAATCTTGGCCCCGGATAGCAGGTGTATTGGGCTTTAGAGTCTATCACCTACATGACACCGGTCATCCCAGTAAAGGGGGCTTTACACGGTAGCGATATCGCTAGCAATTTGTAGCGATAGCGAGCGTGTAAGTACCCGCCCCCGTCGCGCATGCGATTGTTTGTGATCGCTGCCGTAGCGAACATTATCGGTACGCAGCGTCACACATATTTACCTGGTCGGCGTCGTCGCTGTGACTGCCGAACAATCCCTCCTTCAAGGGGGAGGGACGTTCGGCATCACAGCGACGTCACCGCAACGTCACTAAGCGGCCGGCCAATGAAAGCGGAGGGGCGGAGCTGAGCGTGATGTACACATCCCGCCCACCTCTTCCTTCTGCATTGCGGCCGGCAAGGAGACGGTCCTTGCACATGCGGTGTCACACACAGTGATGTGTGCTGCCGCATGAGCGATGAACCACAACGCTAAACAACCCTTCCCGATTTTTGAGTTTGGGACAACCCCTCTATGGTGAACGATTTTCACCATTTTTGAGGTCGCTGGTAAGTTTTACACGCTGCGATATTGTTAATGACGCCGGATGTGCGTCACTAACAATGTGACCCCGACGATAAAACATTAACGATATCGTAGCGTGTAAAGCCCCCTTAAAGGTCTGTCTTGTGGTGGCCGCACACATTAGGTAGAGGTAGGTTGAAGGATGAAAAACCAATCAAGGACAGATCATTTGGAGATCAATTGTTGTACCTGGACACATTTTCATACCTACTAGCCATTATTGTCATTCAATCGGCCCATTAATGTTCGATGACACGTTTCAAGGAGTTAACGTTCCCTCTCGTTGGGTTATTTCATGGAAAGATTTGTTGGCTGATTATCGGTCAAAAATTCCGTCTTAGAGCCAACTGAAAGTGTCTTCCTCCATAGGTTGTTTCCCCGCCCAGCACCAGCCTCTTTAGCTTGATTGATGCTCACTATGCGATTTCTTTGCCTGATATCACACAGATAGTGAACTGTCAATCAGACATAGGATCCATTCATAGTGATCATGTCTGCGCCCTGCCACACAGGATTCCATGACCCATCTTGAGATCAGCCGAGGATCAAGCTGTTGGACACCATCCAGTCATATGTTTTTCCCCATCCTGTGGCATTGTGATAAGTTTCTTTCATTGGAGATAACCCTTTTAAGTCACACGCACATAGATCATCCAACTCAAGTTGCCCAACACTCTATTGCCATCGGCACATGTGCCAACTCCGCAGCCTTCCGGCAAAATCCCATCCAAAATAATTTCCAGTTTTATCTGTTTGAATCAGAGAGCGGCCTTATCTGCACTGATGTCTGTACATTGGACTTTTTTTCATCCCAATAATTATGTATTAAGTAATGATATCCTCTTTGTATTTGAGACATATAAACCTCCAAATTGTCAAGTAGGAAGTTGGAAATAATAAGTGATGAGTGAGCACTACCATGCTCGGGTGCTCAGTACTCGTTACTAGTGATGAGTGAGCACTACCATGCTCGGGTGCTCGGTACTCGTAACTAGTGATGAGCGAGCACTACCATGCTCGGGTGCTCGGTACTCGTAACTAGTGATGAGCGGGCACTACCATGCTCGGGTGCTCAGTACTCGTAACTAGTGATGAGCGGGCACTACCATGCTCGGGTGCTCGGTACTCGTAACTAGTGATGAGTGAGCACTACCATGCTCGGGTGCTCGGTACTCGTAACTAGTGATGAGCGAGCACTACCATGCTCGGGTGCTCAGTACTCGTAACTAGTGATGAGCAGGCACTACCATGCTCTGGTGCTCGGTACTCGTAACTAGTGATGAGCGAGCACTACCATGCTCAGGTGCTCAGTACTCGTAACTAGTGATGAGCGGGCACTACCATGCTCAGGTGCTCTGTACTGGTAACTAGTGATGAGCGGGCACTACCATGCTCAGGTGCTCTGTACTCGTAACTAGTGATGAGCGGGCACTACCATGCTCGGGTGCTCTGTACTCGTAACTAGTGATGAGCGGGCACTACCAATCTCAGGTGCTTGGTACTCGTAACTAGTGATGAGCGGGCACTACCATGCTCAGGTGCTCAGTACTCGTAACTAGTGATGAGTGGGCACTACCATGCTCAGGTGCTCGGTACTCGTAACTAGTGATGAGTGGGCACTACCATGCTCGGGTGCTCAGTACTGGTAACTAGTGATGAGCGGGCACTACCGTGCTCAGGTGCTCAGTACTCGTAACTAGTGATGAGTGGGCACTACCATGCTCAGGTGCTCAGTACTGGTAACTAGTGATGAGCGGGCACTACCATGCTCAGGTGCTCAGTACTCGTAACTAGTGATGAGCGGGCACTACCATGCTCGGGTGCTCGGTACTCGTAACTAGTGATGAGTGAGCACTACCATGCTCGGGTGCTCGGTACTCGTAACTAGTGATGAGCGAGCACTACCATGCTCGGGTGCTCTGTACTCGTAACTAGTGATGAGTGAGCACTACCATGCTCAGGTGCTCTGTACTCGTAACTAGTGATGAGCGGGCACTACCATGCTCGGGTGCTCTGTACTCGTAACTAGTGATGAGCGGGCACCACCAATCTCAGGTGCTTGGTACTCGTAACTAGTGATGAGCGGGCACTACCATGCTCAGGTGCTCAGTACTCGTAACTAGTGATGAGTGGGCACTACCATGCTCAGGTGCTCGGTACTCGTAACTAGTGATGAGTGGGCACTACCATGCTCGGGTGCTCAGTACTGGTAACTAGTGATGAGCGGGCACTACCATGCTCAGGTGCTCAGTACTCGTAACTAGTGATGAGTGGGCACTACCATGCTCAGGTGCTCAGTACTGGTAACTAGTGATGAGCGGGCACTACCATGCTCAGGTGCTCAGTACTCGTAACTAGTGATGAGTGGGCACTACCATGCTCAGGTGCTCGGTACTCGTAACTAGTGATGAGTGGGCACTACCATGCTCGGGTGCTCAGTACTGGTAACTAGTGATGAGCGGTCACTACCATGCTCGGGTGCTCGGTATTCGTAACTAGTGATGAGCGGGCACTACCATGCTCAGGTGCTCAGTACTCGTAACTAGTGATGAGTGGGCACTACCATGCTCAGGTGCTCAGTACTGGTAACTAGTGATGAGCGGGCACTACCATGCTCAGGTGCTCAGTACTCGTAACTAGTGATGAGTGGGCACTACCATGCTCAGGTGCTCGGTACTCGTAACTAGTGATGAGTGGGCACTACCATGCTCGGGTGCTCAGTACTGGTAACTAGTGATGAGCGGTCACTACCATGCTCGGGTGCTCGGTATTCGTAACTAGTGATGAGCGGGCACTACCATGCTCAGGTGCTCTGTACACGTAACTAGTGATGAGTGAGCACTACCATGCTCGGGTGCTTGGTACTCGTAACTAGTGATGAGCGGGCACTACCATGCTCAGGTGCTCGGTACTCGTAACTAGTGATGAGCGGGCACTACTATGCTCAGGTGCTCAGTACTCGTAACTAGTGATGTGTGAGCACTACCATGCTCAGGTGCTCAGTACTCGTAACTAGTGATGAGTGAGCACTACCATGCTCGGGTGCTCAGTACTCGTAACTAGTGATGAGCGGGCACTACCATGCTCGGGTGCTCTGTAGTCGTAACTAGTGATGTGTGAGCACTACCATGCTCAAGTGCTTCGTGCTCATAATAAGCATTTGGATGCTCAGATAGGTGCGACTCAAGTCTTGAGAATTTCTTCGGGAACTCTTCCGTGAAAATGCTAGCGTTTCCCATTGACTTTCATTATACTTGGGTACTTGAGTTGCGCCCATCCAAGCGTCCAACTGCTCATTACGAGTACCCGAGCATGGTAGTGCCCGCTCATCACTAGTTACGAGTACCGAACACCTGAGCATGGTAGTGCCCGCTCATCACTAGTTACGAGTACTGAGCACCCGAGCATGGTAGTGCCTGCTCATCACT
This sequence comes from Anomaloglossus baeobatrachus, assembly GCF_048569485.1. Lineage (NCBI taxonomy): Eukaryota > Metazoa > Chordata > Amphibia > Anura > Aromobatidae > Anomaloglossus > Anomaloglossus baeobatrachus. The sequence goes on along the minus strand of NC_134357.1, from coordinate 34,047,578 downwards.
AGTTACGAGTACCGAACACCTGAGCATGGTAGTGCCCACTCATCACTAGTTACGAGTTCTGAGAGCATTGTAGTGCTTGCTCATCACTAGAAATAATCTTTTGTTATTTGGGTCAAGATCATAAGGTGGTGATACGCTTCGGTTGGGCCACTCTTGGCTTATAGATCAGATAAACCTTCAAACACTCAAGTTTGGAAAATGGCGATACTCTTTGGTGTTACCGCTCTTGGCATTTTTGTCATACAGACCTCCAGACTCTCAAGGTCAGAAGGAGGAGATACCTTTTGGTGATACCACTCTTGGTATTCGGGGCTTCTAAATCTCCCAGCTCTGAAGGTGGCGATACTTTTTGGTGATACCGTTCTTGGTATTCACCTCATATAAACCTTTAGAGTTTATTAAAAAGGTACAGGGTTAAGGGTTAGAGTCCATAATTAACCCTAAACTGAGCTCCAGCAAATGAATCTCAGGAGCAGAGATATGTATCGAAAGGGATCATTGTCACTATGAAGCCATTTGGATGTAAATGTTCATTGTGTGAATTGGTTTGTCGTGTGCTCAGCACTTCTCGCTTATTTATGTGTGTACCTAAATATTCACTTACAGTTATTGAATGTCTACGACACATTATACAATCTGTCTGTTTTGGAGAATTGTGCCTTGGTTGTCTTACTATACTTGAAATGCATTAAAGTCACATACTGAATCCTTGGCTTTGGTGTTTTCCTTATGAGGACCCACGGCTGGTCCTAAGGGGTGCCTATGCACACTTATTGAGGCAGACATTGTAAATATGGCCGCCACTTACCGGCCAGCTCTTTAAACTACAAAAGGAGAAGAAGAGGCAAGTTGTAAGAGGGATCCAAAAACAACTGCACAATTGTTTTAGCACTTAAGCGGGGTTTACACACAGCGACGTCGCTGGTGAAAGCACCTGCCCACGTCGGTTGTGCGTCACGGGCAAATCGCTGCCCGTGGTGCACAACATCGCTAACACCCGTCACACATACTTACCTGCCTAGCGACGTCGCTGTAGCCGGCGAACCACCTCCTTTCTAAGAGGGCGGTTCGTTCGACGTCACAGAGGCCTCACTAAGCGGCCGCCCAATAGAATCGCAGGGGCGGAGATGAGCGGGCCGAACATCCCGCCCACCTCCTTCCTTCCTCATTGCGGGTGTCCGCAGGTACGGTGATGTACCTGCAGTGTCACACACAGCGATGTGTGCTGCCGCAGGAACGACGAACAACCTGCGTCCTGCAACAGCAATGATAATCGGGATTACAACTGGACAACAATCAACGATTAGGTGAGTATTTTTAATCGTTAACGGTCATTCGTGCGTTTCAACGGCAACGACGTCGTTAACGACGCCGGATGTGCGTCACGAATTCCGTGATCCCCCAACGACATCTCGCTAGCGATGTCGTTGCATGTAAAGCCCGCTTTAGGGTAGCGTAAAACCAAACACTGGGACCTGCACCGATTGGCAGAACAGGGAATTTTTATCCTTGTTAAAATTTTGAGCTACAAGACTGAAGCCTGACCACCGCATTCATTCTCTATGGAGCTGCCAGGCTTTTGGTAGCCCCATAGAGAATGAATGGAGCGGCACTCACGTATGAGTACTGATCTCCTCTCTAACAGAGCTAAAAGTGACCCATTCTCCTGATCGGTCAAGGTCCCAGTAGTCATGAAAAAGTTGGCAACTTGTTTTCTTTACAGCTTGTAATTGTCATGCTTGGACAAGGGGATGTCCGGCGCATGATACAACACAGAGGTACCAACCAGGGAAGGAAAAGGGTAGGAAGGGTCACCACCTGACACTAACCTGAGCTCCCTAACATCCCTAAACGGGTCCACACACCCCCCCCCCTTCCATCACCGTCACATGCCTAGTCCGTAGCTGTCCCTCCACTCATCCTAGCTAGTATAAAGGCTGGTGAGTGTTCTAGATGTCACCACTACTGTAATAAAACACTGAGGGAGGTAGACAGACAGGAGGATGTAGAGAAAAGCATATACATCAACTGTTGCAGCCAAACACCAAGGCTGCAGGAGACAAGAGTCAGCAACTTCACTGCTGCAATCTTACACCACGGCTGCAAGCGGCATGGCTCCAAGAGTTTCAACAGTCTTCCTCCTTCAATGGTGGTCAGTTCAGAATGATTTTTTTTTCCATACCAGACATCAGGTGATGGAACGTGGGACTATTTAGGGAAGGGGAGTAGTCACAAACCGGTTGCAGCTAAGAAGAAACTACCTGCAAGGAACGAGTCTGAACCATTACTGCACTAAATGAAAGCAAATATGTTAAATATCCAGAGTCTCACAAGGCAAGTTGAGACTCTGATCCCAAATTTGTCACAAGTCTCACCAGGACAGTAAGAGGGAGAATTGCAAGTAGCTTTAGGTACTATTCTATCACTGGGATTATAGTGGCTCTGTGTAATGTCCTCCTGACTGGTTGCATTGTCTCTTCTGCTATGGAAATCTTGCACATGAACATAAGGTCCTTCCTTTCTAGTCATGCACAAAGAAGCCAAGTGTAGTCTCCCCAGCTTCATCGGTGCACGGCGCATGTGAAGCACCCCACGGGGCCTTGGGAATTCTCGCCACCGGGCCGGTGAGGGTCAGGGGATGTCACAAGTGGCCCTGCCCGGTTTTTTGACCCCCGAGGTGTCCACGAAGGGATGGGCGATGGAGGGATTGATGGTGGGGATGGTGGGGATGATGAGGATGTTGGGAGTAGATATCTTGTGACGCCACTTGTGGTGTGCGGCCAGGGATTAGCCACCGCTGCAGGTGCTGTCCTCTGGGGCGGATGATGTTGCAGCTGGGATGGTTCGGCTCCCCAGAGGTAGAGCCAGGCCCCAGTGGAGGATGATGGTGGTGGTAGAGGCCGTTGGCGCCAAAGTGCGGGGCGACAGCGAAGGCAAAGCCGGGCTGACATAGTGGTTGCGGTTCAAGGTCTTTACTCACTGTTAGCCACCCATGGTGTGCCGGTTTCTGCCGTGATGGGCATCAGCCGATCCCGGATAATTCGGAGGTCACCACCGGTGTTCCCACTGTAAGTCTTTTCTGGTCATGATCCCTCCAATTCCGAGAATGGAATATGGAACGGGCTGCGGGTATTTCCTGCACTCTTCGCAGACCCTGGAATCCCGTGTAGCTGTAGAGAACCCGGGCTGAGCTGTCTGCTCCAAGCCATGGGGCTTGTAGTGCTCCCAGAAGTGTAAGGTCCTGACTGTGCTCCTCACCCCTAGCTGTGCTCGGGGGTAACTGCCCAAGTGTGAAGATGCTCCTTCCTTTTTTCCCAAGTGGTTCCCGCCCCCCAGGTGGTTGTCCTAGAGACCGGAAAGTCCCATGCCTCGTGATGGCCACCCCCCTGTCTACCCTAGGCCAACCCCGGTGGGAAGGCCCCTAACTGTTTGTGGTTTGTGAATTGTGAGAAACGCCAGGGATTAATCTGTTCCTTACCTGGGATGAGTACTGCACCTTTAGTGAGATGCGATACCCTGTGGTGACTGAAGCCTCAGGGGCGCTACACATGCCCAGTAAGAATGAACAGCGCACGCGCACAAGATTTCTGTCGCAGAAGAGGCGACATTTCACGAAAACGTTAATCGCACCCGTGGTAGCATGCTTACAGTATGTAAGGCCGATGTGCTTTGCCAGAAGAGACTTCTGCTGGACTATTCAGGGTAGTCCAAAGCATGTTAATAAAAGTTGTTTTTTGCGCATGTAACAAGGATTGTTTGGGCTTTTACGGACACGATTAGGATGCAGGATAAGAGTTTGAAATGTTTATTTAGGGAGGTGTGAGGGGACTTGGGGGTCCTGACAGGTTCCCTTTAACCTCTTACAAGGGTTTTTCAAGTTTTGTACAAAAAAAATTGACCTTAAGGGTGGAGAATATGAGAAGAGCCTTTACTTGTCTGTTTAAATCCACCACCTCTCAAGCTCCTCAGTAGTCTAGTCACTGGCCTTGGCGCTACGTTGACCTGGCGGCCTATGTTACTCCATTTCTCAACAGTACCCTAAAAGACCGTTGCAAGGTGCAAAAGGGATTACAGAAAGGAGATTCCTTTCTTTATCAAACCGCTTAGGTTCTGTAGTTAGCAACGACTGTAGCATCTACGGGATTAAGCGAGCGGAAAACAAAGTTATCTCAAGTTTTGTCCATTGCAGCACGGTTCTGGCACGGACTGATGATGGTGCAGACATAGCTGTTGGGCCATCCATTAGATGTATTATGGAGAGTGCACATTATGTGATAGGACATACGTCACCTTTTGAGCTCCATGATCTTTGTATGGTCAGTGAACTCCTTGGTGACTTCTAATCTTCTAGTTTACAGTAATGGTACATCACCACTCCCCCGCCCCCATATATTTAGGAGAACCTGACCATTTATGTATTGCCGGAACATTTCCTAATGGCGTCTACAATCTGATGCAACCGTCCAGAATATTTCTTATTTCCATTCACTGCACTTTTTAATGATGTGTGTACATAATATATGAGGTAGACGGAGCCTTCGGGATATCATTTTTTTTTTTATTCACGACCGCTTCCCCGTCTGACAAACATGACATAAATCATCCGTCGGGAATCTCATGATGAGTAAGTTTATATGCCCTGCTAATGTGAGATCAAACCCGTGGGTAATAATCCGGGGTATGCATCGGTAGAAGGGCACGGCTAATTCTAGAGGTATTTGGTGGCAGCGCATCGTACTGTAATGCAATCATTACGCCTTCGTGTATGTGCAATGGATACGCTCAGATACAGGGTTTAAAAATGTCAATGTTATCACACCCAGCGGATTCGGTGACGCTTCTTTTCAGTTTGCATCACATTTCATTCATATTCTCCTAAATTATAGTCCGGAGTTTGTAGCCAAATTCTGAAAGAGACGCATGGCACTAAATACTGAAGACCAGGATTCAACCCGAGTCAATAGTAATAGCATTTATTGTATGGGATAAACTGCTTTCTACGTCACCATCATAGGTGTTATAAGTAAAGGCCCTGTCACACACACAGATAAATCTGTGGTAGATCTGTGGTAGCTCTGTGGTAGCTCTGTGGTAGATCTGTGGTAGCTCTGTGGTAGCTCTGTGGTAGCTCTGTGGTAGCTCTGTGGTAGATCTGTGGTAGCTCTGTGGTAGATCTGTGGTAGATCTGTGGTAGCTCTGTGGTAGATCTGTGGTAGATCTGTGGTAGATCTGTGGTAGATCTGTGGTAGCTCTGTGGTAGCTCTGTGGTAGCTCTGTGGCAGATCTGTGGTAGCTCTGTGGTAGATCTGTGGTTGCAGTGAAATTGTGGACAATCAGTGCCAGGTTTGTGGCTGTGTACAAATGGAACAATATGTCCATGATTTCACTACAAGCACAGATCTGCCAAAGATTTATCTCTGTGTGTGTGACAGGGCCTTAACAGTCGGCTACCATAACAAAAGTAGACTGCAGACCCCCACTATCATCCCGCTCACCTTGAGGAATCAAGTTGAGAAAATGCACAATAAATTTGTACACAGTGATGTCACAGTATACGGGATAATACGCAAGGCAATGTCATAGAACAAGGATAATGCACATGGCAATGTCACTCTACAAGAAATGTGGTCATAGTGATGTCACAGTACAAGAAAACGCAGACAGCAATGTCAATGTACAAGAATAATGCACACAGTGGTGCCACAGTACATGTATAATGCACATGGCAATGTCACTCAACAAGAAAAATGGTCATGGCGATGTCGCAGTACTAGAAAATGCAGACAGTAATGTCAATGTACAAGGATAATGTACACAGAGAAATCACAGTACAAAGAAAATGCAAGTGGTAATGTCATAGGACAAGGATAAAGCACTCAGTTATGACAGTACATGGAAAATACATATGGCGATGTCACAGGACGTGGATAATGCACACAGTGAGGTCACTCAAAAAGTAAAATGGTCATAGCAATATCACAGTACAAGAAAATACAGGCAGCAATGTCAATATACTGTACGATTGGATAGCAAGGTGGCGGTCAGATGGGAGCGCTAGGAAGCAGGAGGACTAGGTGAGTAGAATTTAAAAGCAAACCTTTTATTTGGAACCCTTTAATGGCCACTACGCGTTTCAATAGCTGATTGCGGTCTTCATCAGGCCTGAGGAAGACAGCAATTAGCTGTTGAAACGCGTAGTGGCCGTTAGAGGGTTCTAAATAAAAGGTTTGCTTTTAAATTTTACACACCTAGTCCTCCTGCTTCCTAGCGCTCCCATCTGACCGCCACCTTGCTATCCAATCGTACAGTATATTGACATTGCTGCCTGTATTTTCTATTGGCTATCCAATTTAACTATCCCTGTGAGGGATCAGCATCAGGAGCAAGCTCTGGGAGCAGAGACTTATCCATTAGACACCAGGACCTACGGTTGCTGGATTACCGGGATCCCCTGGCCGACACAGGACCTGCGGTGACGCACTTCCGGTCGCGCGTGACCTACTTGGAAGATTCGCTCCACGCTGGCCCCAGGCTTTGCAGAGGATCCCCTCTCCAGCTGTCTCCCTCTGGATCTATCCCCACCTTTACCTGGGTTGTGCAAGGGTGCACAACCCCATCAGGTGAGCAGCCTCTGGGCAACAACTAATCCCCACCGCTTCCACTGGGTGTTACACAGCGCATCTCTATTTTCTTCTTGTCACAAATGTACTGTACAAGGATTGTGCACAAGGTGAGGTCACTCTACAAGGACCATGTAAGAGAAAACAGTACAGACATACCTACTGTATAGTGACTCACAGGTGACCACTTTTCCCATCTTCTCCATGTGGCCCAGACCGTTATGAAGACTTGTTCTTGCAGCCACGACTCGTCTTCGGCGTTTACATCTCAGACACATTTAACTTCACAAGTTTCTAGCACCGCCACCACCTGTCCCCAACCTACACAAATTCTTCATCCCACGGTGCCCGTTGCTGCCCCCCCGCTGTGTTGTGTGGGACCCTAAATACTCTACTCTCTGCCGCATGATGTTGTAATGAGTGATTCACTACTAACATTTAAGCAGAGCCTGGATGCCTTTCTTGAAAAATATAATATTACCAGTTATGTATATTAGATTTTATGACAGGGTATTGATCCAGGGAACTAGTCTGATTGCCGGATGTGGAGTCAGGAAGGAAATTTTTTCCCCATTGGAACTTGTTTGCCACATTGGGGTTTTTTGCCTTCCTCTGGATCAACATGTTAGGCTACGGGTTGAACTAGATGGACTTAGAGTCTCCCTTCAACCTTAAAAACTATGATACTTTACAAATATTGGTGTCATTATAGTCACCTTTTTGTGCCCCATGGATAGTAAAAAAGATTCATGTCTGCCCCCTTTGAAGGTTATAATTCAATGAGTGCCCCTTTATGCAATAGTAATGCTTTGTGTGTACCCTTCTAAAGTAGTAATGCCATGAGTGCCTCTAAAGTAAAAATACCCCTGAAAAGCCCCCCCACCCCCTACACGGAATATTGTCACTTAAGTGTCCCTTTATAGCATTATCTAGTCCTGACTGCCTTGCAAAATAATGGCCCTAAAAAGTTATAATGTCCAATGAGAGCCCCTTAACAAGTAATAGTATCAACTTTGTGCCCTTCAAAATTTAATAATTCCCCAAAAAAAAAAAATATAATTACTCCAGTCACCAATGAGCCAAATGGGTCAATTTTTCTCTTCTTTTGGCATCCCAGCCCATACAGAACAGTGCGGTGACATCATGGCGCCTGCGCTGGGACGCCGATGTCCTGTGGGTGCTCCCACCTTCCGGAAAGCCATAGGCGTAAAGCGACCTGCAGCCTGCAAGATGAAGGATGGCCCACGGCTTGTTGTGCTGCCACCACAAAGTTGAGAGTGGCGCCTGTCCAGGGACCTGCACAGGACCTGGGCTGTTCCTGCCCCCCCGGTAGCCTAAGCTACTAGTACAAGAGTATGGCACCAAAAACGATCACCATATACCGTGCTATACCGAGCCTTGCTCAGAAGTAAGGCAAAGTATATTTTATGCAGGGTTTTGTTTGGAAAGTTGTAAACCAGGAGCAGCAACTTCTCATCAACTTTTTGCAAAGCCGGAGATCTACCAGGCAAAAAAATTGAAACGTTGGCAAGTATGAACCTACCACGGACTTCATGCCCTTTCGAATTTTGAAAATTAGTCCAATCTATGGTGTAAAACTATATAAAACAACGTGTAAAGGAGATAATAAACGAAACAGGCTGTAGAGCTTTATTTCACCAGCACTATGTAAAGTTTTTGCTTTGTGGAGTTACTATAGCCATCCATTATTAGTAAAAACATTTCTCAGCTCCTTCACCTCCGGCTCAGTCAGTGGTACAAGGGGAGAACGGCAGCGGCCTCCATGGTATCCAAACCACTCCATGGCCTGCTTCAAACCTGGGATCCCAAATCTGCGCGTCACCTGAAAACACAGGTAAAAGGGAAACTATTATATAAATTAAAGGCGTCAATTTTGGTTTTAAATACATTTCTGGTAGAGTTTAAAGCAATTTTCAAGTTAATTTTTTTAACCAATTTACTAAAGACATGATTCTATGGCACACAGCGGGTGAAATAAGTATTACATGTTGTCTACAAACTTGTAACCAGCCATTCTTTCTATTTGAAGGATGAAAAGTAGTCACTGTGGTGTTTGGTATCATGGTGAGGACCACACTGAACATGGAGCAAAGAACGCTAAGGAGAGAGTTGTCTCAAAATGATTGTATGGCACACAGCGGGTGAAATAAGTATTACATGTGTCTACAAAGCTGTAACCAGCCATTCTTTCTATTTGAAGGGTGAAAAGTAGTCACTGTGCTGTTTAGTATCATGGTGAGGACCACACTGAACATGGAGCAAAGAAAGCTAAGGAGAGAGTTGTCTCAGGATGATTGTATGACATACAGCAGGTAAAATAAGTATTACATGTGTGTACAAAGTTGTAACCAGCCATTCTTTCTATTTGAAGGGTGAAAAGTAGTCACTGTGCTGTTTGGTATCATGGTGAGGACCACACTGAACATGGAGCAAAGAAAGCTAAGGAGAGAGTTGTCTCAGGATGATTGTATGAAATACAGCAGGTAAAATAAGTATTACATGTGTGTACAAAGTTGTAACCAGCCATTCTATTTGAAGGGTGAAAAGTAGTCACTGTGCTGTTTGGTATCATGGTAAGGACCACACTGACCATGGAGCACAGAAAGCTAAGGAGAGAGTTGTCTCAGGAGATTTGAAAGAAATTATAGGCAAATAAGTTAAACGTAAATCTCAAAACCAAACAGACTAATGTTCCTTTTTTTTTTGCAAGCCCGAGACCGATATCTTATCACCCATCAGAAAAACGTAGCAGTACCACATTAAAAAAAAAAATAGTGCACAAGGATGCATTTTATTGCACCCCACTCCTAAAAGAGAAGGGCCCCCATAAACCATTCCCTTCCAAGCAAGAAGACCACAGTGAGGGACCGGGTCAAATGGCTCCCCTTTGTTGAAGCTCAGGGAAAGCCCAAATCATTCTCCCTGCATCTAGCTGGGCTTCCACCCAAGTGAAACTAGAAGAGAAGATTGCTGGATAGACAATAAGACGCAAATAGGGTATTACCCAGGATAATAAAGACAGTATAACAACAGTCATGGCTCATCTTGGGCATTTGTGAGAAGCCACAACTACTATATCAGGCATGTGGTTATATCCAAACAGCTGCTGCAGTCCCCATGTCTGATAGCTAGATAAGAGGGGGAAGAAAGGGCTAATGCTCCTCGCTGTCGTGTGTAATAATGGCTTAGAACAGGATGATCTCAAGTGATTTATTTCTGCGCGTTCCAGAGCCGTGGCTCCTTTCAATAAACAGGGGTCCAGCAGACAATAGACTTTAACATGGCATTACTTAAAAAACAACCTTTCCCATTTCATGTTGTCAGCAATGGCACCACATGAAAGAGAAATGTCACAAGACGCATTTATAAAAGAGCTCCACCCATGTCTGTACAGGAACACCAATCTTCTCCGTTTCACACAGCTTTCAATTCTAGAGGTGATTTCACATCCACTCTCAGACAGGTGAAAAACATCTCTTAAACCTAAAGCTGTATGAAACTGAGAAGACTGGTGTTCCTATACAGGCATGGGTGGAGAACTCTTGTAAACGGGTCTTGTGACATTTCTCTTCCATGTAGTGCCATTGCTAACAGCGTGTATTGTGGAGGGTTGTTTTTTTCTTAAGTAACGCACTTTTAAACTCTCAACAGTCTGCTGAACCCCTGTTTATTGAAAGGAGCCACGGCTCTGAAACGCGTAGAAGTAAATCACTTGAAGTCTTCCTGTTCCATGCCTTTATTACACACGGCAGCACAGTGGATTAACCCATTCTTCCCTCTCCTATCTGGCTATCAACCATGGGGACTGCAGCAGCCATTTGGATATAACATGCCCAATATAGTAGTTGTGGCGTCTCAACTACCCCAGGTGAGCCATTACCATTGTTGCACTCACTTTCATCCTGTTCCAAGCCTTTATTACACACGGCAGTGCGGTAGATTAACCCTTTTTTCCCTCTCCTATCTGGCACCCACGTGAAACTGGAATCCAATCTAGACTGGCTCTCCTCCCGAAGGAGGGGAGCCGCGGGTTGTGCAGGGGAAAGCGGAACCTGATAGCCACACACTTTTTCCCCCAAAGACCATTTCGTAGAGAACCCATAAGTGAACCACATCCCGAGAAGGCCATGACAGTTTGACTTCAAAATGCCCCCTTGCCAAAAAGCCCAAATTAAGGGTCTGTGCTTAAGTATGATTGATTATTCAGATGTGTAAGGCATATGGGACTGTGGACGACCTCCCCGGATGTGGCTAGAAGAGGAAAATTGATGACGAACTGAAGAATGGGGAGCTAAGAACATCTTCCAAGGAGATTAGAGGTGACCTCCAAAGTCAAGGTCCATCAATGTCGGATCGCACCAGCCACCGCTGTCTTGGCCAAAGTGGACCGAGGAGGAACCCAGAGAAAGCAAATCATAAAAACCAACACTGGGATTTGGCAAAATGAACATTGAGGAGCCACAAAGTTCTCGGAGAATGTCCGTAGACCCAACTGGAGCTTTTTGGCAATTACTTTAGCTCTATGTTCCCAGAGAAGATAAAGTGAAAGGTTCTCTAAAAGTCGAGGGCACCAATAATACATTCTCCTGTAGTGTCATATGCTAAGAAGCTGAATGTGAAGCCTCCATTATGTGGATGACCTTCCATAGGTTCACGTCACTTCAGTTAATTACATTCAGTCATTGTCTATAAATAGGCAAGAACAATTCAGGCAGGCGACTTATGATGGGGGGATCTGAGCTCGAGGTTTATGACGGGTACATCACGTCCATTCTCTGGTCATACCAACATGCGAGCATAGTAGACCTCCAACAAGTCCAACGACACCTAATGAAATACCAACAGCTGTCCTTACAGGGTAAAATATTAATGTGAAACATCACTGCCGTACATGGGATTGGATAACAGCGCTACAGAAAACATATATTAAGAAAAAAAAGTTTATTTCATGGAACCATCTCATCACAGATAACCCCCGATTACTGGCAATTCGGCAAATAGCTGATTTTACCGAGAGGTTGAGACAAGCTTCTCATTTACTGCTGCAGCGGCCACTAGAGACGAAATATGGTATTACAGGTGATCAGTAAAATGAGTATATGGTCAAAGTGTAAACAGGGACCGGATCCTAGGGGGCATCTAAGCTACATATGAAGATGTTATGGGGGGATATGATAGAGAAATCTGTCAGGAGGTTTACATGCAAACAGTGAAATCCAAGGAAAATCCACAGCAAAATCCAATACAAATCTACATGTAACTCATTCTGATTTTTTTTGTTTAACTTTTTCCAGTGTAGTTGTTCCCGAAACAATCACATAACATTGTCATCTATTAGGTGGTAGATAGTCACAGGACAGCAAAGGTTTTACGTTTTGATGATGGAGACAATGAGTCACTGTGTATATAGATTTATATAGATCACATTATCTATCTGTACTGATCCTAGGTTACATCCTGTATTATACTTCAGAGCTGCACTCACTATTCTGCTGGTGCAGTCACTGTGTACATACATTACATTACTTATCCTGTACTGATCCTGAGTTACAACCTGCATTATACTCCAGAGCTGCACTCACTATTCAGCTCGTGGAATCACTGTGCACATACATTAATGATCCTGTACTGATCCTGAGTTACATCCTGTATTATCTTCCAGAGCTGCACCACTCACTATTCTGCTGGTGCAGTCACTGTATACATACATTACATTACTTATCCTTATACTCCAGAGCTGCACTCACTATTCTGCTGGTGGAATCACTGTGTACATACATTACATTACTTATGTACTGATCCTGAATTATATCCTGTATTATACTGCAGAGCTGCACTCACTATTCTGCTGGTGCAGTCACTGTGTACATACATTACATTACTGATCCTGTATTACACTCCAGAGCTGCACTCACTATTCTGCTGGTGCAGTCACGGTGTACATACATTACATTACTTATCCTGTACTGATCCTGAGTTACATCCTGTATTATACTCCAGAGCTGCACTCACTATTTTGCTGGTGCAGTCACTGTGTACATACATTACATTACTGATCCTGTATTATACTCCAGAGCTGCACTCACTATTCTGCTGGTGCAGTCACTGTGTACATACATTACATTACTGATCCTGTATTATACTCCAGAGCTGCACTCACTTTGCTGCTGGTGCAGTCACTGTGTACATACAATACATTACTGATACTGTATTATACTCCAGAGCTGCACTCACTATTCAGCTGGTGCAGTCACTGTGTACATACATTACATTACTGATCCTGTATTACACTCCAGAGCTGCACTCACTATTTTGCTGGCGTAATAGAATCCAAAATGAAAAAGGAAACAGAGGAGCCAGTAATTATGGGAACTGCTATGCAAGAATTTATAATTTGGATTTTATACTATTGGAAGTGGCGTTTCTGCATCGGTTCCTCCTTTTCGCAGACTCAATGACCCTGACAGGTGTTCCTTATCGTTCCTGAAAAAAACACTGTGGATAATTTATGTTACCTAGATGGCTGCCAATCTGACAGCTGCACATCTCATTACTTATAGAAATGCCAGCTGTGCGGCCAACTGGGCTCCGTCCCGATTCTAGGAGCGGTTCTGATGGTATTTTCTTACCAAGCAGCAGACAAAGTTCTGAGAGAGATGACATATATCAATGTGCTGGAAAACCGCAGAGCCTGGCCAGCGTTTATTAATAATGGCAACATTAATATTATACTAAAGGAAAAAAAGATTTTGTTTCCACTGAGTGCCTGTAATTTCAAGTCTATCATTAAAGCGCACCAATCACCAGGATTTTCCTATATAACCTATAGCCAGTGCTATACTGGCACTATCAGGCTGATTCTATACATGCCTTTAGTTGTCAGCTCGGATGTATAGGTTTTGAAATACAAGCAAGTAAAGTTTGTAAAATGAGCATCTTTTGATCAGCAGCTGCCGATCAGCTGATAGCTGGGGTGGATATTTATAGTGATTCCTGCCCCCTGCCTGTCCATCCTCCCCCTGTTATTTATGCTAATTCTATTACAGAAGCGTTTTACTAATTGACTAGAAGGACCTGTGCTGATGTCATACCCATGTGACCAGAAGGGGCGGGGTCTCAGCCAACAGAAAAATAATGTTGCTTCCTGGTATTAGCTATGTTGGTTAAGGCCCCGTCTCTTCTGGTCACATGGGTATGACACCAGCACAGGTCCTTCTAGTCACTTAGAAAAACGATTCTATAATAAAATTAGCATAAATAACAGATAAGGGGGGACGGACAGGGGGGCAGGAATCACTATGAAAACCCACCCCAGCTATCAGCTGATCGGCAGCTGCTGCCACTCAAAAAGCTGCTCATTTTATAAACTATTCTTGCTTGTGTTTCAAAACCTATACATCCGAGCTGACCACTACAGGTATGTATAGAATCAGCCTGATAGTGCCAGTATAGCACTGGCTTTAGGTTATATAGGAAAATCCTGGTAATTGGAGTGCTTTAATATAGACCATCAACTGTTAACGATACTGGTGCGACTCCCGAAACCTCCGCTAAACAGGCAGCACTGATCAGCCCCTAGATGCCGCTGTGAACGGATGTGACCCGGTGCTGCGGCTCCACTCAGTGTGATCTGTAATACCACGGACAGTCACTACTGTGTATATGGGACTCAGTCTAATTGGAAATATGAAGGGGACATGAAAAATGTAATACTTACAGCAGCATTGGGTTCAATCAGTCGATATTGCAGCTTTCGTGCCTCCTGCCACTGCCCGCTGACACACAGACGCTCCAGCTCACACACCTGGGGGCCAAGGATATTAGCAAGAGCGCACACCCCCCCGACTGCACCTGTAGAGAATAGGAAGATCAAATACACAATGTGCAACTCTGTGAAAATGCCTCCGACCAATTCACTCCCTCCTTAAAGTTGTGCTACCTTCATATTAGGACATGTTCACATGAGGAGGGACTGTATTATCCTACATGAAGGACATACTAACCTGCATAACAGAGGAGTAGATAAATTCCTGGATGTAATGTTTCATGGCGCCCCTCCAAGATGCAAATACCTGAAAGTCTTACAGATCAGAGATCCCAAGTGTGACAAGAAGGACCCGATGCATTATATTGTTCCTGACTATATTAGAAAAGCAAAATGTGGGATATACCCCAGAAGAATATAACTACTATAATACTGCTCATATGTACAAGAATATAACTACTATAATACTGCCCCCTATGTACAAGAATATAACTGCTATAATACTGCCTCCTATATACAAGAATATAACTGCTATAATACTGCCTCCTATATACAAGAATATAACTACTATAATACTGCTCCTATGTACAAGAATATAACTACTATAATACTGCCTCCTATATACAAGAATATAACTACTATAATACTGCTCCTATGTACAAGCATATAACTGCTATAATACTGCCTCCTATATACAAGAATATAACTACTATAATACTGCCCCCTATGTACAAGAATATAACTACTATAATACTGCCTCCTATATACAAGAATATAACTACTATAATACTGCTCCTATGTACAAGAATATAACTACTATAATACTGCCCCCTATGTACAAGAATATAACTACTATAATACTGCCCCCTATGTACAAGGATATAACTGCTATAATACTGCCTCCTATATACAAGAATATAACTACTATAATACTGCCCCCTATGTACAGGAATATAACTACTATAATACTGCCTCCTATATACAAGAATATAACTACTATAATACTGCCCCTATGTACAAGAATATAACCAGTATAATACTGCCCCTATATACAAGAATATAACTGCTATAATACTGCCTCCTATATACAAGAATATAACTACTATAATACTGCCCCCTATGTATAAGAATATAACTACTATAATACTGCCTCCTATATACAAGAATATAACTACTATAATACTGCTCCTATGTACAAGAATATAACTACTATAATACTGCCCCTATATACAAGAATATAACTACTATAATACTGTTCCTATGTACAAGAATAAGAATATAACTACTATAATACTGCCCCCTATGTACAAGAATATAACTACTATTGGGATGGGTTCACACCGAGTCTTTTGCAGAGTTTTTAGAATAGAATCTCCGAGTAAAACAGATATAACTAAGTAATAGCTAAAAGGCATCATATATTAGATAGAAATATTTAAGGAGTTGCCAAGGATTAAAAAAGCACAGCTGCTTTCCTCCATGCACAGCGCCACCCAAGTGTTCAGGTTGTGTGTGGTATTGCAGCGCTGCCCATTCCCTTCATTCTTGTCAGGCTGTAATACCAGAAATAAGCAATGGAGAGACATCTTGCTATTTTTCTTAAATAGAACATCCCTAATTTTTATTATCCTGGACAATTATCTATTAACCCTTTTAATGGACACGCGGCCCCTTTAAGGAATCTGCTTGACAAATAGCATAAGATAAAGCGATGACCTGAGGATGTGATTGTAGCCAATGTGACAGTCACTGAGCCAAATGCAAATTCTGAGTCATGAAACAGCAATGTTCAGTAATAACCTAAAAAATGCATTATTGACTTTTAGTGAAATTTACGTCATGTAAATCGCCGGAGCCCACACATAACACTGCCAGAAATTTACTATGCAGTTAATGGAGTCTGCATTATAGCCGTATTATTAGTGTCTCTCCTGCACATAACAGCGGCAGTGATATTCTGCAGAAGATGAGCGGATCATTAGCTGCGCTTCATTAGATATAATTGCAGGGCTGAGGGGGCAGCCGGGTGGATCTCAGTGATTGTACAAAGACCAGAGCAAACACTTTAACTCCATGCAGAGTTTTCACAAACTTTCCTGATGGCTGCCGCAAGCACAGCGGACTGCGGAATATACTGCAGAGGAGAACACCTCACACAAGGGCAATGCTAATATACAGATGGGAAATGTAGATTTAGAAAAGAATAGCTACTATAATACTGCTCCTATGTACAAGAATATAACTGCTATAATACTGCCCCTATATACAAGAATATAACTACTATAATACTGCCCCTATGTACAAGAATATAACTACTATAATACTGCCCCTATGTACAAGAATATAACTACTATAATACTGCCCCTATGTACAAGAATATAACTACTATAATACTGCCCCTATATACAAGAATATAACTACTATAATACTGCCCCCTATGTACAAGAATATAACTACTATAATACTGCCCCTATGTACAAGAATATAACTACTATAATACTGCCCCCTATGTACAAGAATATAACTACTATAATACAACCCCCTATGTACAAGAATATAACTACTATAATACTGCCCCCTATGTACAAGAATATAACTACTATAATACTGCCCCCTATGTACAAGAATATAACTACTATAATACTGCCCCCTATGTACAAGAATATAACTACTATAATACTGCCCCTATATACAAGGATATAACTACTATAATACTGCCCCTATATACAAGAATATAACTACTATAATACTGCCTCCTATGTACAGGAACATAACTACTATAATACTGCTCCTATGTACAAGAATATAACTACTATAATACTGCCCCCTATGTACAAGAATATAACTACTATAATACTGCCCCTATATACAAGAATATAACTACTATAATACTGCCTCCTATGTACAGGAATATAACTACTATAATACTGCCCCTATATACAAGAATATAACTACTATAATACTGCCTCCTATGTACAGGAATATAACTACTATAATACTGCCTCCTATGTACAGGAATATAACTACTATAATACTGCTCCTATGTACAAGAATATAACTACTATAATACTGCCCCTATGTACAAGAATATAACTACTATAATACTGACCCCTATGTACAAGAATATAACTATTATAATACTGCCCCTATGTACAAGAATATAACTACTATAATACTGCCTCCTATGTACAAGAATATAACTACTATAATACTGCCCCTATGTACAAGAATATAACTACTATAATACTGCCCCTATGTACAAGAATATAACTACCATAATACTGCCCCTATATACAAGGATATAACTACTATAATACTGCCCCTATATACAAGAATATAACTACTATAATACTGCCTCCTATGTACAGGAACATAACTACTATAATACTGCCCCTATGTACAAGAATATAACTACTATAATACTGCCCCTATATACAAGAATATAACTACTATAATACTGCCTCCTATGTACAGGAACATAACTACTATAATACTGCCCCTATATACAAGAATATAACTACTATAATACTGCCTCCTATGTACAAGAATATAACTACTATAATACTGCCCCTATATACAAGAATATAACTACTATAATACTGCCTCCTATGTACAGGAACATAACTACTATAATAGTGCCCCTATATACAAGAATATAACTACTATAATACTGCCTCCTATGTACAAGAATATAACTACTATAATACTGCCCCTATATACAAGAATATAACTACTATAATACTGCCCCTATATACAAGAATATAACTACTATAATATGGCCCTCTATGTATAAGAATATAACTACTATAATACTGCTCCTATGTACAAGAATATAAACTACTATAATACTGCCCCTATGTACAAGAATATAACTACTATAATACTGCCCCCTATGTACAAGAATATAACTACTATAATACTGCCCTTATATACAAGAATATAACTACTATAATTCTGCCCCCTATGTACAAGAATATAACTACTATAATACTGCCCCTATGTACAAGAATATAACTACTATAATACTGCCCCCTATGTACAAGAATATAACTACTATAATACTACCCTTATATACAAGAATATAACTACTATAATTCTGCCCCCTATGTACAAGAATATAACTACTATAATACTGCCCCTAGGTACAAGAATATAACTACTATAATACTGCCTCTATGTACAAGAATATAACTACTATAATACTGCCCCTATGTACAAGAATATAACTACTATAATACTGCCACCTATATACAAGAATATAACTACTATAATACTGCCCCTATGTACAAGAATATAACTACTATAATACTGCCCCCTATGTACAGGAATATAACTACTATAATACTGCCCCTATGTACAAGAATATAACTACTATAATACTGCCCACATGTACAAGAATATAACTACTATAATACTGCCTACATGTATTATTATATAACTACTAAATGACCCGAAAAGGAAGGATATTTGCTCGTTTTGGCTTTTTCGGTTATAACTTTCATTCCTCTTGCGTCCCTCGGTGACTTCCTCGGGGGTTTGCCGTTGCTGGAGCCGTCTTCTCGTGCGTTTCGTGGCACGGCTGGTGGTATAGAGGTGACCCTGATGCTTACAAGCTGTGAAAATGACTACAGATGCCATTCCTGGGATTGCACACCCACATGTTCTCCTGACATTGTGTCTGCAGGAATCTGTGTGGATCACTTGCCCAGAGCTGCAGGGACAGGGGTCACACACTTATGCAATGCCATTCTTATGATGTCCCGGGAGTCTTCCAGGGAACATGAAGTTCTGCTATTTGCAGCAGTGTCGGAGTGATACGAGGCTTTCGGTGCTGGGGAATCTGGCTGTGAAATGCTTTTAATGCTCCATTCCCCTTCCATGAATTCTGGGCATTTTACTCCTCGGCTCCGGGGTATTAGAGCCGCATGTAGCTTTCATCTCCGCATTCTGCCATCACTTGTAAATTAAATGCTAAGATCTACCCAGGGGTCTCTAACATGAGATCTGCAGAAAATATTGACCCGAATAATTATTCTTCCGTCAGATTTAATTTATTTTTTTTAAAAAAAAAGTTTCAAAACTTTTGCAAAAAATTGGATTGAGGTCATTATATAAAGAGCAGGGTGAATAGCAGCGGATCACCAATGCAAAATTCCTGCTCATATAAATGATTCTACCAATGTACAACTGCCCTAGCCCACCAGGGATGTTACTACCGTATTAACAACTTCACAGCCCTAGACTACTAGGTATTAGCATCTACACTGCCCTAGCCCACCAGGGATATTATAATTAACAAATTTCACTGCCCTAGCCCACCAGGGATATTATAATTAACAATTTCACTGCCCTAGCCCATCAGTGATGTTACTATTAACAACTTCACTACCCTAGCCAACTAGATATTAACATCTACACTGCCCTAGCCCACCAGGGATATTATAATTAACATCTACACTGCCCTAGCCCACCAGGGATATTATTATTAACATCTACACTGCCCTAGCCCACCAATGATTTTATAAGTAACAACCTCACTGCCCTAGCCCACCAGGAATATTATAATTAACATCACTGCCCTAGCCCACCAGATATATTATAATTAACAATTTCACTGCCCTAGCCCACCAGGGATGTTGCTATTAACAACTTCACTGCCCTGGACTACTAGGTATTAGCATCTACACTGCCCTAGCCCACCAGGGATTTTATAAGTAACAACCTCTCTGCCCTAGCCCACCAGGGATATTATAATTAACAATTTCACTGCCCTAGCCCACCAGGGATATTATAATTAACAATTTCACTGCCCTAGCCAACCAGGGATATTATAATTAACAATTTCACTTCCCTAGCCCACCAGGGATATTATAATTAACATCTACACTGCCCTAGCCTACCAGGGATGTTACTATTAACAACTTCACTGCCCTGGACTACTAGGTATTAGCATCTACACTGCCCTAGCCCACCAGGGATTTTATAAGTAACAACCTCTCTGCCCTAGCCCACCAGGGATATTATAATTAACAAATTTCACTGCCCTAGCCCACCAGGGATATTATAATTAACAATTTCACTGCCCTAGCCCATCAGTGATGTTACTATTAACAACTTCACTACCCTAGCCAACTAGATATTAACATCTACACTGCCCTAGCCCACCAGGGATATTATTATTAACATCTACACTGCCCTAGCCCACCAAGGATTTTATAATTAACAACCTCACTGCCCTAGCCCACCAGAGACATTATAATTAACAATTTCACTGCCCTAGCCCACCAGAGATATTATAATTAACAATTTCACTGCCCTAGCCCACCATGGATATTATAATTAATAACCTCACTGCCCTAGCCCACCAGAGATATAATTAACAACTTCACTGCCCTAGCCAACTAGATATTAACATCTACACTGCCCTAGCCCACCAGGGATATTATTATTAACATGTACACTTCCCTAGCTCACCAAGGATTTTATAAGTAACAACCTCACTGCCCGTAGCCCACCAGTTGCGTCTTCCTGGCTGCTGGCCCTTTAAACCCCGCATGCAGCGTTCAATATTGAAGGCTGCGATGCATACAATGGAGGATTACGTCCTCACACTGGCCAATGTATATACGGTACCCCCAGCCGTCTCTTGTCATATATATTCCTCCCAGTCGTCTATCATGTACAGTGGGGAAAAAAGTATTTAGTCAGCCACCAATTGTGCAAGTTCTCCCACTTATAAAGATGACAGAGGCCTGTAATTGACATCATAGGTGACCACAACTACGAGAGACAAAATGAGAAAAAAAATCCAGAAAATCACCGCGTCTGATTTGGCAAGATTTGTTTTTACAAATTATGGTGGAAAATAAGTATTTAGTCACCTAAAAACATGCAAGATTTCTGTCTCTCAGAGACCTGTAAGGCTGGGAAGACTGAATCTGCATTAGGCAAGCAGCTTGGTGAGATGAAATCAACTGTGGGAGCAATAATAAGAAAATGGAAGACATACAAGATCACTGATAATCTCCCGTGATCTGGGGCTCCACGCAAGATTTCACCCTGTGGGTTCAAAATGATCACAAGAACGATGAGCAAAAATCCCAGAACCATACGTGGGACCTAATGAATGACCTGCATAAAGCTGGGACCATCGTAACAAAGGCTACCATCAGTAACACACTATGCTTCAGGGACTCAGAGCCTGCAGTGCCAGACATGTTCCCCTGCTTAGGCCAGTACATGTCCAAGCCCGTATGAAATTTGCTAAAGTGCATTTGGATTATCCAGAAGAGTATTGGGAGAATGTCATACGGTCTGATGAAAGCAAAGTAGAACTGTTTGGTAGAAACAGAACTCGTCGTGTTTGGAGGAGACAGAATGCTGAGTTGCTTCCAAAGAACACCATACCTACTGGAAAGCATGGGGGTGGCAACATCATGCTTTGGTGCCGTTTCTTTGCAAAGGGACCAGGATGACTGATCCGTGCACATGAAAGAATGAATGGGGCCATGTATTGTGAGATTTTGAGTGCAAACCTTCTTCCATCAGCAAGGGCATTGAAGATGAAACATGGCTGGGTCTTTCAGCATGATAATGATCCCAAGCACAGCACCAGGGCAACTATGTTCTCCTATGTGATGTATATAAAACAGTCCCAGCGTCTCCTATGTGACGTATATACAGCAGTCACAGAGTCTCCTATGTGATGTATCTACAATAGTCCCAGCCTCTCCTATGTGATGTATATACAGCAGTCACAGAGTCTCCTATGTGATGTATCTACAATAGTCCCAGCCTCTCCTATGTGATGTATATACAGGAGTCCCAGCATCTCCTATGTGATGTATATACAGCAGTCCCAGCCTCTCCTATGTGATGTATATACAGCAGTCCCAGCCTCTCCTATGTGATGTATATACAGCAGTCCCAGCGTCTCCTATGTGATGTATATACAGCAGTCCCAGCCTCTCCTATGTGATGTATATACAGCAGTCCCAGCCTCTCCTATGTGATGTATATACAGCAGTCACAGAGTCTCCTATGTGATGTATCTACAATAGTCCCAGCCTCTCCTATGTGATGTATATACAGCAGTCACAGAGTCTCCTATGTGATGTATCTACAATAGTCCCAGCCTCTCCTATGTGATGTATATACAGGAGTCCCAGCATCTCCTATGTGATGTATATACAGCAGTCCCAGCCTCTCCTATGTGATGTATATACAGCAGTCCCAGCCTCTCCTATGTGATGTATATACAGCAGTCCCAGCGTCTCCTATGTGATGTATATACAGCAGTCCCAGCCTCTCCTATGTGATGTATATACAGCAGTCCCAGCCTCTCCTATGTGATGTATATACAGCAGTCCCAGCGTCTCCTATGTGATGTATACACAGCAGTCCCAGCGTCTCCTATGTGATGTATATACAGCAGTCCCAGCGTCTCCTATGTGATGTATATACAGCAGTCCCAGCGTCTCCTATGTGATGTATATACAGCAGTCCCAGCGTCTCCTATGTGATGTATACACAGCAGTCCCAGCGTCTCCTATGTGATGTATACACAGCAGTTCCAGCATCTCCTATGCGATGTATATACAGCAGTCCCAGCATCTCCTATGCGATGTATATACAGCAGTCCCAGCATCTCCTATTTGATGTATATACAGCAGTCACAGAGTCTCCTATGTGATGTATATACAGAAGTCCCAGAGACACAAACCTGGAAAAGCAGTTGCGAGAAGCAACAAGATCAATATTACCAAACATCACAGTCACAGCAAAAGAAAGCGGCTGCGGCCACCACAGTAGGGGTGAGTTAATTAATTGTTATAGCAAGTAATTTTCACTTTGATAATTTTGCGCGGCCCCTGAATGATGGTAGAAATTTCACAATGATCCCCGGCAGAAAAAAAGTTTCCCCACCCCTGATTTAATCCGTCACAGTTCTAGGTTTCTTGGAGTGTTAATAATATCGGCTTCACTGCCCTACTTTCCTGGGATGGAAGGAGCTCACAAGTTTTTTTGCGCAGGATTCTGGAACAGCGTTCCCCTCTGCATCTTCATTAAAGGGTCAATCTCATCTTCTTCACAGATACATATTGTTGGTTAATTCTTGTAAATACGAACACTTTTGCAACTTACTATATATTAAAATTTGCAATCGTTCTTGAGATATTAACACTTTCTTCGGCGCTCTATTGGGAGACCCAGACGATTGGGTGTATAGCACTGCCTCCGGAGGCCACACAAAGCAATTACACTAAAAAGTGTAAGGCCCCTCCCCTTCTGGCTATACACCCCCAGTGGGATCACTGGCTCACCAGTTTTCTGCTTTGTGCGAAGGAGGTCAGACATCCACGCATAGCTCCACTGTTTGTAGTCAGCAGTAGCTGCTGGCTATATCGGATGGAAGAAAAGAGGGCCCATATGGGGCCCCCAGCATGCTCCCTTCTCACCCGTGGTGGTGCTTGTAAGGTTGAGGTACCTATTGCTGGTACAGAGGCTGGAGCCCACATGCTGTTTTCCTTCCACATCCCCTGGAGGGCTCTGTGGAAGTGGGATCTTGCCGGCCCCCAAGCCCTGGGGCCGGGCTCCATCCACAGACCCAGAGAACCTGCTGGATTTGGAGCGGGAGTGCCGTTCAGGGACAAGGCCCTGCAACTTTCAGGTACTCTGTGTCCCCGGCAGGCACGGACACTCTCAAGGCTTGCTGAGCGTTATAGTGCGCCGGGGACAGTAGCGCTGTGCGCTGGGGTTAGGTCACTGCAGCTTTGCTGAGTGACGTTACAGGTTGGGAACTACTGCGCCGACCGCTCCTGGAGCGGCGGCGCAGCTGCGACTTGTGGTGCGCCGGGGACTTTACGCCGACCGCGCATTTACGGCGGCGGCGCTTCTAACTTTAGCCCCCGGCTTCTGCGGCCTAGCGCCGCTTCGTTCCCGCCCCCACCCTGTCAATCAGGGTAGGGGAGAGACGCTGCTCAATAGGCAGCGCCGAGGGCTGGAGCTTTATTTACATGCTCCAGCCCTCTCACTAGGCACAGTGGGAAGCAGGCTTCCCGCTCTTCGTCTGTATACGCCCAGGGCCCGCCCCCCCTCTCCACAAGGACGCCGGCAGCCATTACACATGCGGTCTGGCTGGGGAAAGGCAGCAGGCTCTGGGAGACCCAGACTGAAGGGATTTCGGCGCCCACACACCCGCTCATAAGCGGGCGGTAAGCAGCACTTTAGTGCTGGCCCCACTAGTGCCTCAGTGTTATATTAGTGTACTTTTTTCTTGGTACCATATATATATATATATATATATATATATATATATAGTTGCACTGTAAGGTCGCTTCTTGGCTGGACACCCTGTACTGCTCTGAGGAAGCAGCAACATGTCATCCGCAAAACGCAAGGGTGCCAAGGCACAGGCTGTGTACACTGTTTGTACTGCATGTGGGGCTGATCTACCGGCAGGCTCCAATGACTCACATTGTGTGCAATGTTCAGTCCCAGTGGCACTTCGTCAGCCAGAGCCTAATGTGGTGGTAGCCCAGGCAGAGACGCCTGTGAACCCTGCCCCGGTGACGGGGACAGACTTTGCAGTTTTTGCTGATAAAATGTCTGTGACTATGGCAAAAATCCTAGAGACCTTGCAGTCCAGGCCAGTTACTCAGACCATGGACACTGCTGTGTCTATGCTCTCCGGTCCCCCTCAGTTGGAACTAATCCGTGCTCCAAGGGGGTCTCAAGCATCACAGGCTGAAGTCTCTGACTCAGATGACAGTCCCAGGCAGCCTAAGCGAGCTCGCTGGGAAAGACCCTCCACGTCATCACACTGCTCAGGGTCTCAACGAGAAGAGTCTCTCTGTGATGAGACTGAGGACGGTGATCAGGATTCTAATCCTGAGGCTCCTTTCAATCTGGATGCCCCTGATGGTGACGCCATGGTTAATGATCTTATATCGGCAATTAATAGACTGTTGGATATTTCTCCCCCAGCCCCTTCTGCAGAGGAGGCAGCTGCACAGCAGGAGAAGTTCCATTTCCTGTATCCCAAGCGTAAATTAAGTGCTTTTTTGGACCACTCTGACTTCAGAGAATCGATCCAGAAACACGACGCTCATCCAGACAAGCGTTTCTCTAAACGTTCTAAGGATACCCGTTATCCTTTTCCCTCTGAGGTGGCCAAACGCTGGACCCAGTGTCCAAAGGTGGATCCCCCAATTTCCAAGCTTGCGGCTAGATCCATAGTCGCAGTAGAGGATGGCGCTTCACTTAAGGATGCCAACGACAGACAGATGGACCTTTGGTTGAAATCTGTCTACGAAGCTATCGGCGCGTCGTTTGCTCCAGCATTCGCGGCCGTGTGGGCACTCCAAGCTATTTCAGCTGGTTTAGCACAGGTGGATGCTTTCATACATCCAGCAGTACCGCAGGTGGCGTCCCTAACTTCGCAAATGTCTGCGTTTGCGACCTATGCTATCAATGCTGTCCTAGAATCTACGAGCCGTACCGCTATGGCGTCCGCCAATTCCGTGGTTTTGCGCAGAGCCTTGTGGTTAAAGGACTGGAAAGCAGATGCTGGTTCCAAAAAATGCTTAACCAGCTTGCCATTATCTAGAGACAGACTGTTTGGTGAGCCATTGGCTGAAATCATAAAACAGTCCAAGGGTAAGGACTCTTCCTTACCACAGCCCAGAGCAAGTAAACCTCAACAGAAAAAGTGGCAGTCGAGGTTTCGGTCCTTTCGAGGCTCGGGCAAGGCCCAATTCTCCTCGTCCAAAAGGTCTCAGAAAGAACAAGGGAGCTCAGATTCCTGGCGGGCTCACTCACGCCCCAGGAAAGCAAATGGAGGAACCGCTTCCAAAGCGGCTACCTCATGACTTTCGGCCTCCTCCCTCCGCATCCTCGGTCGGTGGCAGGCTCTCCCGCTTTTGCGACATTTGGCTGTCACAGGTCAAAGACCGGTGGGTAACAGACATTTTGTCTCGCGGGTACAGAATCGAGTTCAGTTCTCGACCTCCACTTCGGTTCTTCAGAACCTCCCCACACCCCAACCGAGCAGATGCCCTGCTGCAGGCGGTGGACTCTCTAAGAGCAGAAGGAGTCGTGATCCCTGTCCCCCCTCAGGAACGGGGGCGAGGATTTTACTCCAATCTCTTTGTGGTTCCAAAGAAGGACGGCTCCTTCCGTCCTGTTCTGGACCTAAAACTGCTCAACAAGCATGTGAACGCCAGGCGGTTCCGGATGGAATCCCTCCGCTCAGTCATTGCCTCAATGTCTCAAGGAGATTTCCTAGCATCAATAGACATCAAAGATGCTTATCTCCACGTGCCGATTGCTACAGAGCACCAACGCTTTCTACGCTTCGTGATGGGAGACGACCATCTTCAGTTCGTAGCTCTGCCATTTGGTCTGGCGACAGCCCCTCGGGTGTTCACCAAGATCATGGCGGCAGTGGTAGCAGTCTTGCACTCTCACGGACACTCTGTGATCCCTTACTTGGACGATCTACTGGTCAAGGCACCCTCTCAAGAGGCATGCCAACTCAGCCTGAATGCTGCACTGGAGACTCTCCAGGCGTTCGGGTGGATCATCAACTTCCCAAAGTCAAATCTGTCACCGACCCAATCACTAACGTATCTTGGCATGGAGTTTCATACTCTCTCAGCGATAGTGAAGCTTCCGCTGGACAAGCAGCGGTCTCTACAGACTGGGGTGCAGGCTCTCCTTCAAAGTCAGTCGCACTCCTTAAGACGCCTCATGCACTTCCTCGGGAAGATGGTGGCGGCAATAGAGGCGGCTCCGTTTGCGCAGT
The DNA here is from genome assembly GCF_048569485.1 of Anomaloglossus baeobatrachus. Taxonomy (NCBI): domain Eukaryota; kingdom Metazoa; phylum Chordata; class Amphibia; order Anura; family Aromobatidae; genus Anomaloglossus; species Anomaloglossus baeobatrachus. Next base: position 34,020,367 of record NC_134357.1, on the reverse strand, counting down.
TTCATCTGCGTCCACTTCAATGGGACATTCTCCGCCAATGGGACGGGAAGTCAACATCCCTGGACAGGAAAGTCTCCCTTTCCCAGACGGCCAAGGACTCTCTGCAGTGGTGGCTCCTTTCCACCTCATTATCACAGGGAAGATCCTTCCTACCACCGTCCTGGGCGGTGGTCACGACAGACGCGAGTCTGTCAGAGTGGGGAGCAGTGTTTCTCCACCACAGGGCTCAGGGTACGTGGACTCAGCAGGAGTCCACCCTTCAGATCAATGTTCTGGAAATCAGAGCAGTGTATCTTGCCCTACTAGCCTTCCAACAGTGGCTGGAAGGGAAGCAGATCCGAATTCAATCGGACAACTCCACAGCGGTGGCATACATCAATCACCAAGGGGGGACACGCAGTCGGCAAGCCTTCCAGGAAGTCCGGCGGATTATGACGTGGGTGGAAGCCACGGCCTCCACCATATCCGCGGTTCACATCCCCGGCGTAGAAAACTGGGAGGCAGACTTCCTCAGTTGCCAGGGCATGGACGCAGGGGAATGGTCCCTTCACCCGGACGTGTTTCAGGAAATCTGTCGCCGATGGGGAAGGCCGGACGTCGACCTAATGGCGTCCCGGCACAACAACAAGGTCCCAACCTTCATGGCACGGTCTCGCGATCAAAGAGCTCTAGCAGCAGACGCCCTAGTGCAAGATTGGTCGCAGTTCCGGCTCCCTTATGTGTTTCCACCTCTGGCACTCTTGCCCAGAGTGCTACGCAAGATCAGATCCGACTGCAGCCGCGTCATACTCGTCGCTCCAGACTGGCCGAGGAGGGCGTGGTATCCGGATCTGTGGCATCTCACGGTCGGCCATCCGTGGGCACTACCAGACCGACCAGACTTACTGTCCCAAGGGCCGTTTTTCCATCGGAATTCTGCGGCCCTGAACCTGACTGTGTGGCCATTGAGTCCTGGATCCTAGCGTCTTCAGGATTGTCCCAAGGGGTCGTTGCCACCATGAGACAGGCTAGGAAGCCCACGTCTGCTAAGATCTACCACAGAACGTGGAGGATATTCTTATCCTGGTGCTCTGCTCAGGGAGTGTCTCCCTGGCCATTTGCATTGCCTACCTTTCTTTCTTTCCTGCAATCTGGGTTAGAAAAAGGTTTGTCGCTCGGCTCCCTTAAAGGACAAGTCTCGGCGCTATCCGTCTTTTTTCAGAAGCGTCTAGCACGACTTTCTAAGGTGCGCACGTTCCTACAGGGGGTTTGCCATATCGTTCCCCCGTACAAACGGCCGTTAGATCCATGGGATCTGAACAGGGTACTAGTTGCCCTCCAGAAGCCGCCCTTCGAGCCTCTGAGGGAGGTTTCACTTTCTAGACTATCACAGAAAGTGGCTTTTCTGGTAGCGATCACATCTCTTCGGAGAGTGTCTGAGCTGGCAGCACTATCATCCAAGGCTCCCTTCCTGGTCTTCCACCAGGACAAGGTAGTGCTGCGCCCCATTCAGGAGTTTCTCCCGAAGGTGGTATCCTCTTTTCATCTTAATCAGGATATCTCTTTGCCTTCGTTTTGTCCTCATGCAGTTCATCGGTATGAGAAGGACTTACATTTGTTAGATCTGGTGAGAGCACTCAGAATCTACATTTCCCGCACGGCGCCCCTGCGCCGTTCGGATGCACTCTTTGTCCTTGTCGCTGGTAAGCGCAAAGGCTCGCAGGCTTCTAAGGCTACCCTGGCTCGATGGATCAAAGAACCAATTCTTGAAGCCTACCGTTCTGCTGGGCTTCCGGTTCCATCAGGGCTGAAGGCCCATTCTACCAGAGCCGTGGGTGCGTCCTGGGCATTACGACACCAGGCTACGGCTCAACAGGTGTGCCAGGCAGCTACCTGGTCGAGTCTGCACACTTTCACCAAACATTATCAGGTGCATACCTATGCTTCGGCGGACGCCAGCCTAGGTAGAAGAGTCCTGCAGGCGGCAGTTGCCTCCCCGTAGGGGAGGGCTGTCTTGCAGCTCTAACATGAGGTATTTCTTTACCCACCCAGGGACAGCTTTTGGACGTCCCAATCGTCTGGGTCTCCCAATAGAGCGCCGAAGAAGAAGGGAATTTTGTTACTTACCGTAAATTCCTTTTCTTCTAGCTCTTATTGGGAGACCCAGCACCCGCCCTGTTTCCTTCGGGATTTTTGGTTTGTTTTCGGGTACACATGTTGTTCATGTTGAACGGTTTTCAGTTCTCCGATGTTACTTCGGAGTGAATTTGTTTAAACCAGTTATTGGCTTTCCTCCTTCTTGCTTTTGCACTAAAACTGGTGAGCCAGTGATCCCACTGGGGGTGTATAGCCAGAAGGGGAGGGGCCTTACACTTTTTAGTGTAATTGCTTTGTGTGGCCTCCGGAGGCAGTGCTATACACCCAATCGTCTGGGTCTCCCAATAAGAGCTAGAAGAAAAGGAATTTACGGTAAGTAACAAAATTCCCTTCTTTCTTTTGTTTACAGCTCGTTGCCTAGGAGACCGACCACCACTGCCATTTAGCTTCTAAGCACTGCGCTAAAGCTGGCCGGGATTAGAAGGTAACAGTGCTCTCTAATGATCACAGCCAGCATCAACATCAAAACAGTGCTTACAAGCTCAATAGTAAAAAAGCTTGTAAGCGCTGAGCGTGTTTTGCTATCTAGCAGCAACAGTAGTCGGTCTCCAAGGCAACAAGCTGTAAACAAAAGAAAAAAAATGTTAATATCTCAAGAATAGCTGAAAATTTTAATAAGTAGTAAATTGCAAATTTGCTCGTATTTACAAGCACAATTGGACGATACTCATTTTTGAACATGGAAATAATTCAAAACCAATCATTGCGCAAAATCAACATACTTTTCTATCTGGGTTATTTTTTATCCCACGTGCTGTCCATGGCAATAAAGTAAAAAGAGTAGCTTGTATCTGGAAACAGCGCCCCTCTTGTCTACAGGTTGTGTCAGGTATTGCAGATATGAAAATAAACTGGATTAAGTGACATTATGGACAAGTGCGGTGCTGTTTCTGGAAATGAAGGCAGCATATATATATATATATATATATATATATATATATATATATATATATATATATATATATATATATATATATATATACATATATATATATACACACACACACATATATATACATATATATGTACATATATACATATATATATATATACACATATATATACACATATATATACATACATATATATATATATATATACACACATATACACACATATATACACACACAATTAGGTCCAGAAATATTTGGACAGTGACACAAGTTTTGTTATTTTAGCTGTTTACAAAAACATGTTCAGAAATACAATTTTATATATATATATAATATGGGCTGAAAGTGCACACTCCCAGCTGCAATATGAGAGTTTTCACATCCAAATCGGAGAAAGGGTTTAGGAATCATAGCTCTGTAATGCATAGCCTCCTCTTTTTAAAGGGACCAAAAGTAATTGGACAAGGGACTCTAAGGGCTGCAATTAACTCTGAAGGCATCTCCCTCGTTAACCTATAATCAATGAAGTAGTTAAAAGTTCTGGGGTTGATTACAGGTGTGTGGTTTTGCATTTGGAAGTTGTTGCTGTGACCAGACAACATGCGGTCTAAAGAACTCTCAATTGAGGTGAAGCAGAACATCCTGAGGCTGAAAAAAAAGAAAAAATCCATCAGAGAGATAGCAGACATGCTTGGAGTAGCAAACTCAACAGTCGGGTACATTCTGAGAAAAAAGGAATTGACTGGTGAGCTTGGGAACTCAAAAAGGCCTGGGCGTCCACGGATGACAACAGTGGTGGATGATCGCCGTATACTTTCTTTGGTGAAGAAGAACCCGTTCACAACATCAACTGAAGTCCAGAACACTCTCAGTGAAGTAGGTGTATCTGTCTCTAAGTCAACAGTAAAGAGAAGACTCCATGAAAGTAAATACAAAGGGTTCACATCTAGATGCAAACCATTCATCAATTCCAAAAATAGACAGGCCAGAGTTACATTTGCTGAAAAACACCTCATGAAGCCAGCTCAGTTCTGGAAAAGTATTCTATGGACAGATGAGACAAATATCAACCTGTACCAGAATGATGGGAAGAAAAAAGTTTGGAGAAGAAAGGGAACGGCACATGATCCAAGGCACACCACATCCTCTGTAAAACATGGTGGAGGCAACGTGATGGCATGGGCATGCATGGCTTTCAATGGCACTGGGTCACTTGTGTTTATTGATGACATAACAGCAGACAAGAGTAGCCGGATGAATTCTGAAGTGTACCGGGATATACTTTCAGCCCAGATTCAGCCAAATGCCGCAAAGTTGATCGGACGGTGCTTCATAGTACAGATGGACAATGACCCCAAGCATACAGCCAAAGCTACCCAGGAGTTCATGAGTGCGAAAAAGTGGAACATTCTGCAATGGCCAAGTCAATCACCAGATCTTAACCCAATTGAACATGCATTTCACTTGCTCAAATCCAGACTTAAGACGGAAAGACCCACAAACAAGCAAGACCTGAAGGCTGCGGCTGTAAAGGCCTGGCAAAGCATTAAAAAGGAGGAAACCCAGCGTTTGGTGATGTCCATGGGTTCCAGACATAAGGCAGTGATTGCCTCCAAAGGATTCGCATCAAAATATTGAAAATAAAAATATTTTGTTTTGGGTTTGGTTTATTTGTCCAATTACTTTTGACCTCCTAAAATGTGGAGTGTTTGTAAAGAAATGTGAAAATTCCTACAATTTCTATCAGAGATTTTTGTTCAAACCTTCAAATTAAACGTTACAATCTGCACTTGAATTCTGTTGTAGAGGTTTCATTTCAAATCCAATGTGGTGGCATGCAGAGCCCAACTCGCCAAAATTGTGTCACTGTCCAAATATTTCTGGACCTAACTGTATACAGTGCCTACAAGTAGTATTCAACCCCCTGCAGATTTAGCAGGTTTACACATTCGGAAGTAACTTGGCATTGTGACATTTGGACTGTAGATCAGCCTGGAAGTGTGAAATGCAGCAAAAAAGAATGTTATTTGTTTTTTTGTTTTTTTTTTTAAATTGTGAAAAGTTTATTCAGAGGGTCATTTATTATTCAACCCCTCAAACCACCAGAATTCTGTTTGGCTCCCCTAAAGTATTAAGAAGTATTTCAGGCACAAAGAACAATGAGCTTCACATGTTTGGATTAATTATCTCTTTTTCCAGCCTTTTCTGACTAATTAAGACCCTCCCCAAACTTGTGAGCACTCATACATGGTCAACAAGGGAAAGACAAAAAGGAGCATTCCAAGGCCATCAGAGACAAGATCGTGGAGGGTCACAAGGCTGGCAAGGGGTACAAAACCCTTTCCAAGGAGTTGGGCCTACCTGTCTCCACTGTTGGGAGCATCATCCGGAAGTGGAAGGCTTATGGAACTACTGTTAGCCTTCCACGGCCTGGACAGCCTTTGAAAGTTTCCTCCCGTGCCGAGGCCAGGCTTGTCCGAAGAGTCAAGGCTAACCCAAGGACAACAAGGAAGGAGCTCCGGGAAGATCTCATGGCAGTGGGGACATTGGTTTCAGTCAATACCATAAGCAACGTACTCCACCGCAATGGTCTCCGTTCCAGACGAGCCCGTAAGGTACCTTTACTTTCAAAGCGTCATGTCAAGGTTCGTCTACAGTTTGCTCATGATCACTTGGAGGACTCTGAGACAGACTGGTTCAAGGTTGTCTGGTCTGATGAGACCAAGATCGAGATCTTTGGTGCCAACCACACACGTGACGTTTGGAGACTGGATGGCACTGCATACGACCCCAAGAATACCATCCCTACAGTCAAGCATGGTGGTGGCAGCATCATGCTGTGGGGCTGTTTCTCAGCCAAGGGGCCTGGCCATCTGGTCCGCATCCATGGGAAGATGGATAGCACGGCCTACCTGGAGATTTTGGCCAAGAACCTCCGCTCCTCCATCAAGGATCTTAAGATGGGTCGTCATTTCATCTTCCAACAAGACAACGACCCAAAGCACACAGCCAAGAAAACCAAGGCCTGGTTCAAGAGGGAAAAAATCAAGGTGTTGCAGTGGCCTAGTCAGTCTCCTGACCTTAACCCAATTGAAAACTTGTGTAAGGAGCTCAAGATTAAAGTCCACATGAGACACCCAAAGAACCTAGATAACTTGGAGAAGATCTGCATGGAGGAGTGGGCCAAGATAACTCCAGAGACCTGTGCCGGCCTGATCAGGTCTTATAAAAGACGATTATTAGCTGTAATTGCAAACAAGGGTTATTCCACAAAATATTAAACCTAGGGGTTGAATAATAATTGACCCACACTTTTATGTTTAAAATTTATTAAAATTTAACTGAGCAACATAACTTGTTGGTTTGTAAGATTTATGCATCTGTTAATAAATCCTGCTCTTGTTTGAAGTTTGCAGGCTCTAACTTATTTGCATCTTATCAAACCTGCTAAATCTGCAGGGGGATGAATACTACTTGTAGGCACTGTATATATAGATATTATATATATTATATATACACATACATACATACATACATACATACATACATACATACATATATATATCAATTGCTAGGATTACACTTACCAATGGAGTATCCGGCCAGGAGGAATCCTGCAGATCCAGACAACACCTGGAAGTCCAGGTGCCGGGTTCTGTGAATAATCAGGCCCACACGTGTGATCTGAAGCAGAAATAGAAAAATGATAAATTACCATAGTGACGTCATCACTGTCACCATTTCTACAGTTATATAGACACTGGAGTCACATTCAGACCTTTATACAAACAAGTCGATTTGGGTTTTATGTTGTTTCCGCCTTTGGGTCTAAGAGAACAGGCTCAAGACTCCATGAAGTCCAGTTTTTACAATTTTTGGGTTATATGTCCCTTTTTATTTGATGTATGGTACCAGAAATTAAAAGTTCACCTGCAGTTTTCTGTACAGAGAGCGGATAGCCTCATAGACATTTTCCCTGGTGGGCTTGAGGAGCCCAACGTGGCCAAAGCCACAAGGATGTAAACCAGATTTGATAAATGTTCCAATAGGCCTTCAATGTTGGACAGTTTCCGCTTAAAGGGGATGTCTTAAAACAAAACGGGTCTGTGACATAGAAGGGCATAGGAGAGTTTACAATGTAATTAAAGGGGATGTACATATATTATCTCTAGCTGGATGTTGGATATCATCTGATTTCTTCTGGCTTATGAACGGCCAGTCGCACCCTTTTTGCAGTGGTCAGGACAAAAAGTGTAGCTGACTATAGGGAAGGTATATTAGGCATTAGGACACAGGTATGATCATTGAGGCAACTTGGCTGCATTTCTTATTGGAAGGCAAAATGATCTTAAAGACGACTGTATTTGTTTTATCAGAACTAAACGCCGCTTTTCTCCTGAATCCGACATTGGTTTTCTTTTGTTCCAGCGCCTCTCCGTTCCTGAGAAATGAAAATCTATTCTTGTTTGCCAAAAGGGTGTGGTCTTCAAAGAGAAGAGTCTAGGACCACCCCCCCTTTGGCTAACAAGACTAGATTTACATACAAGTAAAAGGGGAGGGGCATATCTCATTGCATTTAAATCAGATACAACAGTTACTGGAAATTGACAGGTCCTCTATAAAGCCATGAGAGTTTCAGGTTGCTGCCTCATGCTTTACACTGCAGCTCAGATTTGTCCAGATAGGTTGATATTCATAAGAACAAGCTGTGCAGGTCAAGGCATTGAGAGTTGAATTCCATTGCAACAAAAATAAAAACCATTGTAATCCGTTAAACCATCACTGCTGATCAGAGTGGAGGCGACTGAGCCGCAGCACCAGGCACAGTCACAACAGTATGCATGACACTTGGTATTAAACATACTGCGCTTGGGTCTAATATTGTACTAGTATAATATATTTAGTTGTACTATTTGTTTGATTATGGTACTGTTTGAACTGAGCTTGGTTCTTGTGCTTTACATATGGACTGAGTTTTGTTCTGTACTGTACATACATAGCTAGGTTGTTATGCTGTTTTGAGCTGCAGTCTGTTATGGAGTGTACTCAGCATGGTCCTTGTGCTGTATCTATGTAATGAATTTGTTCCAAGTATTGTATGTTTCTGCTTTGTCTTTGTGCTGTATATACAGTGGATGAAAAACGTATTGAACATGTCACAAGTTTTCTAAGTAAATATATTTCTAAAGGTACTACGCTCTACCTCAGCACATCAGACTCTCCCCTACTGTGGAAAGCTTCAAGAGGAAACTCAAGACCCACCTCTTCCAACAAGCCTACAACCTACAATAGCCCTCAGTCCAGTAGACCACTGCGCAACCAACTCTGTCCTCACCTATTGTACCATCACCCATTCCCTGTAGACTGTGAGCCCTCGCGGGCAGGGTCCTCTCTCCTCCTGTAGACTGTGAGCCCTCGCGGGCAGGGTCCTCTCTCCTACTATACCAGTCTGTTGTGTACTGTTAATGATTGTTGTACGTATACCCTCTTTCACTTGTAAAGTGCCATGGAATAAATGGCGCTATAATAATAAATAATAATAATAATAATACTATTGACATGAGTTTCTCATAAGATGTTGGTAACAACGCCCTTGAATATGCTTTTTGTTCAGCAATGGAGTGTTGCATGGTTAGCATGCATACAGGCCATGGTTGAGTGCATTACTTATTGTTTTCTTTGAAACAATTGTACCTGCTGAATCCAAATCTTTCTGTAGGTTTCCACTGATGGTATTTGGCCCCTTGGACAACTCTCCTGATAATTATTTTCACTCTTCTGTCTGAAATCTTGCAGGGAGCACCTCATTATGGCCAGTTTATGCTGAAAGAATGTTCTTTCCATTTCCAAATTATGGTCCCAACAGTGCTCACTGTAACCTTCAGTAGTTTAGAAATTCTTCTGTAACCAATCTCATCAATACATTTTGCAACAATAAGATTGTGAAGGTCTTGAGGCAGCTCACTGGTTTTACCCATCCTGAGAGGTTTCTTGTGTGGCACCTTGGTATTGACATTTTTTAAGCCCATCAATTGAACCAGCTGATATTTTCACTAAGTGCCAGGATTGCTTTCTAACTACTGATAGATTTCAGCTGGCGTCATGACTTTATATGGCTTATTACACATCTTTCTTCATGTATTCAATACTTTTTCCCTATGTCATTTCTCATTATTACACATAACTTAATATGGTTTGATTTCTTTGCCTGTGTGGATTGGATGAGTTGTTACTGACATCTGGTGAGAAATCATGTCAATAGCAGCTTTAGAAATAAATTTACTTAAAAAATTAGTGACATGTTCAATTCTTACTTCAACCACTGTATATTTTAGCCAAGTGATAAGATCTATTAGCCACTGGGAACATTAACATCCAAATCATCTGACACGTATGTAAAGAAATAGATATTGTCACGGTTCCAATACGCGGAGCACTTTGTGTTATATTCTGCCTTGTTCTCCTGCAGAGACGGTAATTGCTGTTCCTTCGCGCAGAGCCTTTTGCACGTTGGAGGCTCTGCTGTTTGTCTTGAACACCTATGAACAGGTTGTCTCTCTGCTCTGGGTTCTACGCTGGTCATGGAAGGTGCCTACGCACATGCTCCTCGTTCCGGGTGATTGATGGGTGAGTGATCTGATTTTGGCTCTTGACTATGGACTGTTGTTGACCCCTCTCTGCCAGTTTCCCTGTTTTTGTCATTACCTCCTGGCTTCTGACCTCGGACTTCCTCCTGACCACGTCCCCGCCTGCTCCCTGTATCCTGAACGTACTCTCCTGGAATCCTGACCCTCGGCTTGTATCTTGACCTCGTCTCTGTCTGATCCCAGTATCCTGTTGTCCGACTACCTCTCCATTCACTGCACACAAGTGTGTCTAGCGCCACCTAGTGATAGACATCACAGATATTCTATCCAGTTAGTGACTTACATCTCCTCCACTATCCTTGATCCCTATGATATTTGGGTGTTCGGCCAAAGTAACAACAGCGTCGACAGGCAGGTCCAGCCCTGTGTTTCCGGGCACACTGTAGAGGATAACCGGTACAGGGGAGGAGTCTGCAACCTAAAATTAGGAAAAGTGATAAAGTTTGGCAAGCAATTTACAGTAACATACCTGCGCCCAAATATCCACTCCTCTCCTATAACAATACCTTAGTGTAATGGTGTACCAGAGCTGAGCTGGTCATTCTCCCTCGATAGTAGCAGGGTGTCACCACCAGAACGGCCTCTGCTCCGGCGTCCCCCATCTGACGGCTCATTTCTATGGTGGCCTGTGTAGCTTGGAACAGAATAGGAAGGAATATAATATGAGCACATGCCGGAATTGACAATCGGCGCAAGCTCAGAAGATAGGGGCCTACCCAAGCCCCTGAACCAGATGTCAATGATGACTCTACCCCCTGATGAGCTCTCATTTGAGAATTGCCTCACACAATACAGGGGTCTTCTTTAACCAGAATGGATATCTCATATGGTGGCCAAAGGCATTGCAACAGTATGGATAGACGATTGCCTTGTCGTGTTATTTTGTCCATGTTGGGTCATAAGAAATCACAAATATGAAAATAGATCGAAGCATGAAACTTCTTTTGTAAGTTGATGTCATGGGGTTTGAGGGAATAACTGGGGATCGGGGCTCCTAAACTGGCCCTCAGGCTAGGGAAGCCCTAGCTGGCCCTGATTCCAGAGATACTTCTGATGGTGAAGATGTCTAGGCCGTCATTCTTGCCCTGATCGTGGATAGCCCTGCACTAATAACCCCAGGGGAGGGCCGAGACAGGCATGGTTGAACCCACAGATAAGGATAAATGGGGAAACCAAAACTATCACACAGCTAGCACACAAGGAGATATAAGACAATATGTGATAAGGAGGAAATAAAGAGCAGGAAGGAAATAACCAGATGATGAGAAGGTTTCCACAGCATGCAATAAATCACCAGCAACTGGAACACAACAGCACAAAGACTGGGTTAGCAAAAGCTATATACAGACCGGGTTAGCAAAAGCTATAGTCGGCATGGGAAGACAGATTCCTCCTTCTTAAAAAAGTGGAGAGTAACTGATAGGTCTGTCAAAACATGTGATTCAAAAGGTAATCCGTGGGCTAGCAAAAATTAATTCCTGCTAGTACGATCGCTAATGAGCACACAGCTGGTGAACGCCCGAGCCTGCCTGTGCAACTCAGAAGAATGGCGTGTAAAAGTCTGTACAGTGTCTGATGCCGCCATTACACTTGACAAGTTTATAGCCAAACACCGTGTGACAGGTGAATCCAAACTGTCTAGGTTTGTTAGTAAAAAGTCTCCTAAAAATAGGGTGTTTTACTACTCAATTTGTTGTCATCGGACGAAAAGTGTTCAGTTTACCTGCACTGCCCCCACAGGAACATCGAGGCATTACACTGTACTGACTGAAATCAATAGGCTGCTCATGTAATGTACAAAAAAAAGCCGGGTCCTCCAGGACAGGAGACCATCACTAATATTTAGAAAAGAGTTTTCGAAATCAGACAACTTTAAAAAAAAAATTATATATATATATATATATATATATATATATATATATATCAGCTTTACCCATAATTACCAATCAGATGTGGATTTCTAGAAACGCCATTATCTCTATAAATGCAGCTATTAAAGTCTCAAGGGAGGATAAAGACCCTCGAGAGATGCACAGGGCTCATCAAATCTGCATTTTGCTCTTCTCCTATTTCCTCAGCTGTCTGGAAGGAGGTTGATTTCTTAATCTTTGGTGACAATTGTGACTCCCGTTAATCACGCGGTAGGCCATTCCACTTCCAACCATAATAATGTGGCTGCAGGGTCCAGCCGTTCCCGGTAAATCATCCCCCTGTTGGAGTTCATCAGTCTAGAATTATTAAAGTTTTACAGTCGTGTGATATTTTTTTTGGCCTAAGTTAGGGGACAGAGGACAGGCCAGGAAAAATTGTGGACAGCCATAGAGAACAGGACCGAAAAGAACACCACAGTGCACTGTAATGGGAGCCTTGGGGGGTACTGGTATGGAGGGACTGCGGCTGGCACTGGTATGGAGGGACTGCGGCTGGCACTGGTATGGAGGGACTGCGGCTGGCACTGGTATGGAGGGACTGCGGCTGGCACTGGTATGGAGGGACTGCGGCTGGCACTGGTATGGAGGTACTGCAATATTATGGGACACTATTGTCGGTACAATTATGGAGGTACTATGGCTGATAAAGTTACTTTTGTACTGTGGGTGGTGCTTTTATGATGGCACTATGGATCTTATTGGAGCGGAGTGGGTGATGTTGGTAAGGAAGAATTGTGTGCGACACAATTATGGAGCATTGTGGGTGGCACGGTTATGAAGAAACTATGGGTGACACTATCATGGAGCTATGTGGTTGGCACTGTTACGAAGATACTATGGGTGACATTATCATGGAGCATTGCGGATGGCACTGTTATGAAGATAATATGGGTGACATTATCATGGAGCATTGCGGATGGCACTGTTATGAAGATAATATGGGTGACATTATCATGGAGCATTGTGGATGGCACTGTTATGAAGATACTATGGGTGACACTATCATGGAGCATTGCGGATGGCACTGTTATGAAGATAATATGGGTGACATTATCATGGAGCATTGCGGATGGCACTGTTATGAAGATAATATGGGTGACATTATCATGGAGCATTGCGGATGGCACTGTTATGAAGATACTATGGGTGACATTATCGTGGAGCATTGTGGATGGCACTGTTATGAAGATACTATGGGTGACATTATCGTGGAGCATTGTGGATGGCACTGTTATGAAGATACTATGGGTGACATTATCGTGGAGCATTGTGGATGGCACTGTTACGAAGATACTATGGGTGACACTATCATGGAGCATTGTCGGTGGCACTGTTACGAAGATACTGTGGATGGCACTGTTGTGGATATATTTTGGCTTATACTATTACTGAAGTACTGTGAGTGTCATTGGTATGGAATTACCATGTGCCACACTTATGGAGATACTATTGGTGATACTGTTACTAGAGAAGTGAGCTTGGAACTGGTATGAAAGTACAAGGACAAGGCGTGATTGTGGCCAGATGACTGTGGGACCCTGCGGTGCGATCAGATGAATGTGCAATGTTTACAGCCGGCATTAAACACATAAGGGGAATAGATGAAAGCTATGGTGTACACACATTCACATCCTGATCCCGCTATAAGGAGCTTCTCCTTCGGGAGCTTCTGGCGGACCCGGTGCACCACCTCCAGCCTCTCCTCCCTGCTCAGGTACGCATATTCTCCATTTGACCCTTGAACAACTATGCCTGTAAAACAAAACATGGTTATTACATTGGGGCATTTTCGACCACCACCCTATCTTCCAAAATTCCTCTAATTCTGCAAAAACATGATCTGGTGCCTGATTATCAGATATTCTGGATTATTGGAGATAAAAAAACTGCATTGAAAAAGTATACACACCCCGTGAATGTTTCCAATTTTTTTTCACATTACACTCACAAGCTTAAAATGTATTTTATTGGGATTTTATGTGATATACCATCACTAAGTAACAAGTATTCTGTATGTAACCCCCTTCTCATGCACAGCACCATGGAATCAATGGTGCTCTATAAATAAATAATAATAATAACAAGTAATTACGAAGTAGAAAGGAAATGATACAGGGTTTTCTAAATATCTGAAAATTGTGACGTGCATTTGTATTAAGCCCCCAGGAGTCAATATTTTCTAGAATCACCTTTGGCTGCAACTCCTGCGGTGAGTCTTTTGGGGATGTCTCTTCCAGCTTAGCACATCTACAGGTGACATTTTTGCCCCTTCTTTGCACACAAGCTCTCGCTCAGTGAGATTGGATGGAGACGTCTGTGATCAGGTCTTGTCACAGATTCTCAATGGGATTTGGGTCTGGACTGTGGCTGGTCCACTCACATACAGGAATATGCTCTGATCTAAACCCTCCATTGTAGATCTGGCAGTATGCTTAGAGTCGTTGTCCTGCTGGAAGGTGAATCTACGGCCCTGTCTCATGACTTTTCCAGCCTCTAACAGGCTTTCTTCCAGGATTGCCCTGTATTTAGTTTTCCATCACCTCTGACCAGCTTCCCTGCCGCTGCTGAAGAAAAGCCTCCCCACAGCAGTATGCTGCCTCCACCATGTGTGACTGTGGGGATGGTGTTTTCAGCATGATGTGCAGTGTTAGTTTTCCGCCACACATAGCGTTTTGCATTTAGTCCAAAAACCATAAGTCTACTTTGCTCTCATCTGAACAGAGAACACGCGTCCACATGCTCGCTGTGTCCCCTATATGGCATTCAGTAGCCACTGGACCATAGACTTGTAATCTGTCTCTTACCTTGCATTCCTGGTGGCTGTACTCATTAATAGGTTCAGTACAACATCATACATTGTGGTGTGATGCACACTCATGCGGCTAAACAGAAGAGGCAGAATGTGGTTCTGGTCTCGTGGCTACGGAATACTGATGTGGCCACTGGATCTTGTAAATCTTTTTTGCACAGCTCTATATATTACGTATCCCCTATCCATTCCTTCTCTTCCAGGACAACATTTGTTGGGGAAGATGGAGAGCCCCCATATAGATTCAGTTTTCATCTACATGAATCCAATGTGTATGGAGGGCTTAAAGGGGTTGTCCATCTCTGGGGACAATTTGTGCTTTTTTTCTGTTTGTTAAAATGGTTTTTGCACTACTTTTACATTGATGGCCTGTCCTTAGGATAAGTCATCAATGTCTGATCGTCCAATCCGACACCCCCCCCCGTCAATCAGGTGCTCTCGGAACCGGAGGTGACAGCTGGAAATGCTCAGTTCCGGCACTGCTCCGTCTTCTGATAGCGGCTGCGGCCGGGTACTGCACATCCGCCTTCTATTGATTTGAATGGGAGGTGATGTGTAGTACCCAGCCGCGGTCACTATCAGAAGACGGGGCAAATCCAGAACTGAGCATTTCCTGCCGCCACCGGTACAGACAACAGCTAACTGGCGGGGATGTCGGACCAGGCTTATCAGACGTTGATGACCTATTCTAAGGCCAGGCCATCAATGTACAAGTAGTGGAAAAAAAAACTCTTTAAAAACATATGTAATTTTTTGCAATTGGGTTTCGTTAAAAAATGTTTGCACCATTTCACTTTTACAGACTTTTTTTTCCCCCGGACATTCAACTTTGATGTGACCGGTGGTCATAAATCAGCTGAGAGCCCCTAAAAAAAAAAAGACATACCGTATACACACGTGGTCAAAATTGTTGATATCCCTTGTTTAATGAAAGAAAAACCCACAATGGTCACAGAAACAACTTAAATCTGACAAAAGTAAGAAATAAAAAAATCTATTTACTAATTACTTTCTCTTTAGCACCACACCTGTGCACAGGATGCTTGCGGTATTACACCTCAGCCTGATACTTCAATAGGGCTGGGCTGCAATTCCACACGCTTCCTGCAGACATTGGTGGCGCAGTTTTGTTTTTTGTTTTTTAAAAGCAGCCATGCTTTTCTAAATCTGTACAAGAGAAGGCAATTAATAAAGAAATAAAGAAGCTTCCGTCTGAAATCTCACACTCATAGAATTTGGCTGCAAGGCCTATCCTAATTTATAGTTATGCAAAGTGATAATGTGATAATCCCACCCTGCTGAAGCCTCGTGTGTCAGCACGATCCCATTATGCAATACCTAATACCGCAGGGGGATCTTCACCACCAGTAATTTACATGAATATGTGACTATTCTTAGTTTTATCATGATGAGCCTCATTACGATCGGGCGCTAATCTGTATCAGTCTCTTCTATAGTCACATGCACTGTTGGAAACCCTATATGTAAGAATCACACTTAAGCCATGGATCAAGATGTAATGATGCCACTTTTAAAGGGGTTGTCCAGAACTAGAAACGAGAATAATTTTTACAGAAGCACCTGTCTAATGGCTGTGCCTGATATTGCAGCTCCGCTCTACACACTTAAAAAGGACCTGTCACTTGCTATAAATATATACTTTTTTTTTACCTGGTGTAAATGCCGCTGTTCTCCTGAATCCGGCGTTGTTTTTCTTTTGTTCCTGCGCCTCTCCATTCCGGAGATATGGCCTTTTTTCCCCAGTGTATAAATCTAGCCTTGTCTGTCAAGTGGGAGTGGTCTTCAGCTCCCTTTTAAGGGCATCTTCCTGAGGATCACACCTACTTGCCTAACAAGGCTATATTTATACACAGGAGAAAAAGGGCCATATCTCAGGAATGGAGAGGCGCAGGAATAAAAGAAAAACAATGCCGGATTCAGGAGAACAGCGGCATCTACACCAGGAGAACAAAATACATATTTATGGCAAGTAAAAAGTCTTCTATAAATATAGCTATTCAAAATTCATCCTGTAAAGTTGTTTTTTTTTTATAATATCCAGGACAACACGTGTACATTCCCAAAATATTATAAATTTATAATTATTTTTACAAAATAAAAATATTTTTAAATTTATTTTTATAAAATAATATTCTAGTAAACTGTAGAAGAAGGATATTGGGGGTCAGGACTAAATATAGAGCATGGACAAAAAGAGAAATGTGTCATTGGGTCTCATATTTTCTGCACTCTAATATCCTCCCTGGTGGATGGGGAGAAATGCAACACATAATGCTATTTGTACCATTAATTAGGCACTTTATGGCAGCATTATATGTGCACAATATGACCCTCAGTGTCTGCCTACAGTTCAACCCCTACCAAACGCAGCTCTACCGGTAAATTTAGTAGGATATTTCCCCAAGGGATGTTTCCACTGCAGGATCTACACAGCAGAAAAGTTGCATAGAAATCAGCAGCAGAAAAAGTGCGGAGATTATGCAAATTTCAATTGATTGAAATTTCAATAAATGTCAGCATCAATTGTTTTAGGCCGTGAGCAGGCGCTGAGTATTTGGTGCAGAAATTTTATGCATGAAATTTGCACCTTCTGGAAGAAAAACCGCAACAAAAACACTGTTTTTTTACATCCGTTTTTCATAATAAAGTCAATGGTTGAAAGGGCTGAAAAACGCACCAAGAATTGAGATGCTGCAGATTATTTTCAGCACCAAATCTGCAAGGAAAAAATAAGGCTATGTGCCCACGTAGCGTTTTTCATGTTTATTTCCTTGCTTATTTTAATTAATACAAGCCAGGAGAAAGAATCCCAGCAAAGTCTATGAGATTCGTGACGTGCTGTGCGCACGCTACTTCTTTTTTTCTTGCAGATTTTGTTGCTAAAAGAAAAAAAAAAAAAAGGAAGCAGCATGTCAATTGTTTCTGTGTTTCTATAATCCCCTGCAATGCTTTATCACTACAGTGGATTATACAGCATGGTGTGTGAGGCGATCCATAGCTCAGAAACCCGGGATCTTCATGGTAACGACCTAGGGTTACAATGGCAGCGATCAGGTTCCTGTGATCATATAAGTGATTCCTCTCCCTTCCTTCTGAATGCTGCGATCGCACTGATTGCAGGATTCAGGGGGTTAAACTGCCGGGAGTGGCGCGGGGACAGCTCCAGGCAGTGATAGCCAGGTTCAGGCTGCAACATCAGCTGCAGACCCGGCGGCGATCGTGGGGATACCGCACCTGAACCCCTGCGCCCACCATGATTAAGAAAAAGAAAAAAAAAAAAAAACACACAAAAAGAAGGGGAAAAAAAAAAATGAATATGAAAAAACGTGCAAACCCAATAAAAAATGTTTTTTTTTCAGCTGCTTTTTTTCCCCAGCCAAAACAGAAAAAAAACACATGAAAAAAAGCAACGTGGGCACAAAACTTCAGGAGTCGCATAGACTTTTCTGGTATAAGAATAGACATGCAGATTTGTGACAAATCTGCATCAGAAAATGAATAAAAAAAAGCATCAAAAAGCGCAGTGTGCACACAGCCTTATGCCGTGGATTATTGCTTGCACCCCTAGCCGCCTAATAGGGCAGAGATAGGGAATGGATGAGCGAGCATTGTCTGCACACTCCTATACACATGAACAGAAGGAGCCATGCATCTGCTGCTGCCTCAATTCCCAGGGATAACGTGCTACTATCCTGCTCATCCGCCATAAATGTAAAAGAACAGATGACCCCTTTAAGGGCTTTTGCGCAGGTGCTGTATGGATGGACCATACCAGTCTTGATCTAATGTATTAAACAATGTGCACACGCTGCAGTTTTGTGCCTTCAGCGAAAAACGCACCTCTGGCCGAAAAACACATAAAAAAAACCCCCACATACGTTTTTGCTGCGTTTCGGTGCGTTTTTTGGTAAGTTTTCGGTGCTTTTTTTACGGTTTTCAATGGCAAAATGCAGGTCAAAAACAAAATTGACATGCTGCTTCTATTTTCTGAACCCAAAACTGCCAAGAAAAAAGAAGCAACGTGCGCACAGCACTTCAGAATTCTCAGACTTTGCTGGGGAAGGAAATGCATGCAGTTTTGGGGAGCAAACTGCATCAAAAAATGCGGCAAAAAAAGCAGCGTGTGCACAGGGCCTTAGAGAGCAGCACAACCGTCCAAGACACCTACTGGGAAGGGATTCAGACTCTACATACTGTATAACTGATCCTTCATTCCCACAGGAGATGCATCTGACAGCCGCGCACCCATCTTTCTATAATGTAATAACCATGCACGCTCTGCTGCTCCGATCGTGCATGTAAATGGGGCAGAATAGTCAAATCCTGGCCCCAAAAAATACGCACCTCGAAACGGAACGCTGGAGTACTTCTGCAGGTTCTGCTCCAGCTTGTCATAGTCCACCTGTTCCCGGTCATTGAAGGGGGTTGATATAGGAGGGTAGATGCCGGAGATGTCCAGGGCAGGTTTTGTGCTGTCGGCCAGCTTGTGCATAAGCCTGGGGGTCCCAGCGCTGCAGAATCCCCTCGTAAGGATCGGGAGCAGAGATCTGAGCAGCATTGCTGGAGCTGGATTCCTCCTCAGTGAGAGTCTCCCAGCTGGCCTGGAAAGAGCTAATCATTAATACAGGATCATCATGCGCTGTGTTACTCAAGACACCATGATATAAACAAGAAGAGGCGGACAGGACACCGGTGCAGCCTGGGGCCAAAATGTAAGGGGACCACCTTTATCTGCAATTTTGCATTTGCCCTGTATCAGCTCTTGGGCTGCAGAGGGCCCAAATATTTCTTGCACAGAGGCCTCTTCTGTCTGTGTCCACAGTGCACACAACTAAGTTTTGCTTCCGGTTCTGCTGACTGTAGGACTGAAAGCATGGCAGCTATAGCACTTACTTATGGAGAAACCACAAACCTCTCCGGATCCTTGTTCTCAGGCCTCCCCTGTTCACACAGAGCTCCCCGCAGCACCCCCTGCTGGTTCAGTGGCTGTATACTGCATATACCCATGCAATGCTTGCTGGGAAAAGTACACTTTGCAATTCATTAAAACTGTTCAGACGTAACCCTGAGTTCACATGTCTAGTAATCATCCACCAGAAAGGATCCACCTACAATCCTTTGGCAAAAAAGATCTGCAAACACAACTGTATTATCCATTTTGAAAAAATTAATTCTTGCAGGATCCGTGTTTTTAACATTGGAGCATTTAGTCGTCCGTTTTTCTTGCATTTTTAAATAATCCGTTCTTTTCTTACGGGATCAGTGTCAAATGGGAGAAAAATAGGAATCCATTAACAGATCCATTTTCTATAGACTCCAGTGTTAAAATAAAAAACGGATCATGGTAAAGTCAATGTTTTCACAATGCATCGTTGCTGGATCCGTTCTAATGGATGATTACTGGACGTGTGAACTCCGCCTTGTTGTATCTAGTATTCATTTGTATGTATCTTTTTCTTTATTTTTGTTTTCCTTTTCTCATTGTTTGTTGCAAAGTTCCAGGGTAAATACAATGTATCACCCCCAAGGGTTTATCTATACTAGATGCAACAGTGACAAACTTACAGCTCGTTTAAAAGAACTGAGAGTCCTCAGTAGTTGATACATTTTAATAGCTAAAGGCCGCTTTACACGCTGCGATATTGGTACCGATATCGCTAGCGTGGGTACCCGCCCCCATCGGTTGTGCGACACGGGCAAATTGCTGCCCGTGGAGCACAACATCGTGCAGACCCGTCACACGTACTTACCTGCCCTGCGGCGTCGCTGTGACCGGCGAACCGCCTCCTTTCTAAGGGGGCGGTTCGTTTAGTGTCACAGCGATGTCACAGCAGCGTCACTGAACCGCCGCCCAATAGGAGCGGAGGGGCGGAGATGAGCGGGACGAACATCCCGCCCACCTCCTTCCTTCCTCATTGCGGGCGGCCGCAGGTAAGGAGAGGTTCCTCGTTCCTGCGGTGTCACACGTAGCGATGTGTGCTGCCGCAGGAACGAGGAACTACATCGTACACCGAGCAGCAACGATATTCGAGAATAGAGGGGATGTCACCGATGAGTGATTTTGAACGTTTTTGCGACGATTCAAACTCGCTCATAGGTGTCACACGCAACGGCATCACTAAAGCGACCGGATGTGCGTCAAAAATTCCCTGCCCCAACGAGATCACTTGGGCGATGTCACAGCGTGTAAAGCGGCCTTAACTGAAAAGATGGTAATAATAGCAAGCTTTCGAGACTACTCAGGTCTCTTCATCAGGCATAGTATCACCATGCCTGATGAAGAGACCTGAGTAGTCTCGAAACCTTGCTATTATTACCATCTTTTCAGTTAGCCATTAAAAGGTATCAGCTACTGAGGACTCTCAGTTCTTTTAAACAAACTTTTTTTTATCTCTACTGGTTAACACGGTACAAAGATATATTTTACCTGTATCAAACTTACAGCTGTGAGAAGTATAAGGTCTACACATTCCTGCAGCCTCTGGATCTATAAATGAATGCTCTATTTGCAGACAGCAAACAGATCTTATGCGGGCTTTACACGTTACGATCTATCGTGCAATTGCATGAGCGATCGTACCCGCCCCCGTCGTTTGTGCGTCACGGGCAATTGATTGCCCGTGGCGCACAAAGTCGTTAACCCTCCGTCACACGCACTTACCTCCCATGCGACGTCGCTGAGGGCGGCGAACATCCTCTTCCTGAAGGGGGAGGGATGTTCAGCGTCACAGCGACGTCACACAGCCACCGGCCAGTAGAAGCGGAGGGGCGGAGATGAGCGGGACGTAAAATCCCGCCCACCTCCTTCCTTCCACATAGCCGGCGGGAGCCGCAGGACGCAGGTAAGATCTGTTCATCGTTCCCGTGGTGTCACATGGAGCGACGTGTGCTGCCACGGGAACGATGAGCAACCGGCGCCATGGTTAATAAACAATTTTATGAAACCTAGCGACCAGTACACGTCTCACGATTTGTGAGCGATACTGCGTCGCTAGTAGGTGTCACACAGACCGACGTCGCAAGCGATGCCGGATGTGCGTCACAAAAACCGTGACCCCGACGATCTGTCGCACGATAGATCGTCTCGTGTAAAGCCCGCATTAGAGTAGGGATTGAAACATCAAGACCCCAATGAATTTGATGCACCTTACCGCAGTACACGCTTTAGCACACTCTTGATGAAATGTGGCCAAAGTTTGGGGAAAAAAAATTCACAGATTCTTATTTCAGAATTTTTTAAATTAATTTAATTAAGACAAATGCTGATTGCACCTTGAAGCACTGAGATGTCTGTGAACAAAATAATTGCTGCATTCATCAAATGGATCTGCCTGTACTACCATGTGACAGAGCGGCCGGTGGTGCAGAGCTCATTGATACCAGTGCATCGTGTAATAGAACCCACCGGGGTAACAAGTTCATTCATGGCATTTCTTCCTCCATCACAGAGGAGAAGTTGGGGTTAATGCTGCGCTGTCGCCAAGAAGGAGGAAACAAATGTTGATTTGATAATATAAATGTTTTATTCCACAGGTCTACACGTTTCAGGGTTCAAGACCCCTTATTCAGGACCAAAAAAACTCAACAGTACATCAATAGAGGCACCGAGTGCTGAGGAACAGAGGGCAGAACAGTCACCACCGCTCTGCTGACCCCAAAACTGCAGAGTCCAGACCTCCTCTGGTAACATCAGCACAAACACTGCACCCACCGGGAGCTTCATGACCGAACAGCTGAAGCCGTACATCACCAAGCACAATGCCGAGCCGTACATGACCAAGCACAATGCCGAGCCGTACATGACCAAGCACAATGCCGAGCCGTACATCACCAAGCACAATGCCGAGCCGTACATGACCAAGCACAATGCCGAGCCGTACATCACCAAGCACAATGCCGAGCCGTACATCACCAAGCACAATGCTGAGCCGTACATCACCAAGCACAATGCTGAGCCGTACATCACCAAGCACAATGCTGAGCCGTACATCACCAAGCACAATGCCGAGCCGTACATCACCAAGCACAATGCCGAGCCGTACATCACCAAGCACAATGCTGAGCCATACATCACCAAGCACAATGCCGAGCCATACATCACCAAGCACAATGCCGAGCCGTACATCACCAAGCACAATGCCGAGCCGTACATCACCAAGCACAATGCCGAGCCGTACATCACCAACCACAATGCTGAGCCGTACATCCCTAAGCACAATGCCGAGCCGTACATCCCTAAGCACAATGCCGAGCCGTACATCACCAAGCACAATGCCGAGCCGTACATCACCAAGCACAATGCCGAGCCACACATCACCAAGCACAATGCCGAGCCGTACATCACCAAGCACAATGCCGAGCCGTACATCACCAAGCACAATGCTGAGCCATACATCACCAAGCACAATGCTGAGCCATACATCACCAAGCACAATGCCGAGCCGTACATGACCAAGCACAATGCCGAGCCATACATCACCAAGCACAATGCTGAGCCGTACATCACCAAGCACAATGCCGAGCCGTACATCACCAAGCACAATGCTGAGCCATACATCACCAAGCACAATGCTGAGCTGTACATCACCAAGCACAATGCCGAGCCGTACATCACCAAGCACAATGCTGAGCCGTACATCACCAAGCACAATGCTGAGCCGTACATCACCAAGCACAATGCCGAGCCATACATCACCAAGCACAATGCTGAGCTGTACATCACCAAGCAGAATGCCAAGCCACACATCACCAAGCACAATGCTGAGCCGTACATCACCAAGCACAATGCTGAGCCGTACATCACCAAGCACAATGCTGAGCCGTATATTACCAAGCACAATGCCGAGCCGTACATCACCAAGCACAATGCTGATCGTTGGATGGAGCAGTGTAAAGTTGTCACCACTGGACACTGGAGGAGACGTGTTCCGTGCAGTGATGGATCACACTACTCTATCTGCATCTGATGGAGGAGTCTGGTTTTGGTGAATGCCAGGAAAATGTTACCCCCGGACAGCATTGTGCCCGCTGAAAGTTTGGTGGAGGAGGATAATGCTCTGGGCTGTTATCAGGGGGCAGCCTTGGCCTTTAGTTTCAATAAAGGAAAATCTTAATATTTCAGCACAAGACATTATGGGCAGTTGTAGCTTCCGACTTTGTGGGAACAGTTTGGGGAAGACCCTTTTTCTGTTCCCCATCACTTTGCATGCAGTGTGTCACGCTTGACAGACAGTCCTGTGGTGTCCGGCTGTAGAAAGTCACAGCGTTTAGCTACACATACTGTTCCCTGACATTCTCTTCCACTCTGCGTGGAGTTAATCCCTTTCCCTTTAGGACCCTGCTGATATCCTCACCTTTCAGCTGTTAATCATCAGCACTTCCCTTGGTGTGCTTAAATACTCTCATTCGCTCCTTGGTCTTTGCTGGTGATAGAGTTAAAAACCTATACAGGCCTTGGATGCAAGCAGTCAGCTTGTATCCATCTGAAGAAACATTGTGGTTTGTTGCTCTACCTCTCCCGGAGTCATGCTGGACATAAGTTGTTCATGTGGTTTCCCCTGTTTCTTCTCCCTGTCTTTTCTTTGGAGCTTAGTGGGATTCACCAAGTCCTCATCCCATCTGTTCCCTAGTTAGGGCCCAGTTCAGGGCCGGCCGGGGCCAGGTATCCTGCTCGTCACATAGGTGCGGAACCTATCTAGGGTGGTCAGAGGCACAAGGAGCCAGCGTAATGTTTGGTCAGGGGTCACCATCTCCTCCTTCCCTATATACAGGGTCTCTCTTCCCTGTCGCCGTTTGAGTGGTACTTCCCCATACCTAAAGTGATAAGGTCCATACAGACATAAATGGGGGGGGGGGAGAACAAAACGGCCGCTCACAGACCAGACCTTAGCCCCGTCTAACACCTTTGGGATGAATTAGAGCGGAGCTTGTGATATATCCATACTGAGTTTGCCATGTTGCCTCGCTATGACCTGAGACCTGAGCTCTAGAAGTAAAACTCAGTTAAACATTGACAGTCTTTTAGTCCTCATGATCTAAACCGATATGTTCAAAGTCTGAATCCTGGGCTATATTGTACAGGGGCTGGCAGCCTAAATGATTTTGATTAAAGGGATTTTTGGTTAAAAAACAGCATTTGGATAATATATGGGACCCCTTGATATATAACCCCTATAATATTGGTCAGTACAGAGAGCGGTTGCAATAATTTCATCTCTTTTGGAGGATCCAACAAGTCTATGCATTACCATACAGGCCATCGTTCAGGGGCGTAACGATCGTGGTCGCAGCTATCGTGACCGGGCCCAGGCGTACAGGGGGCTCGCCGGCTCCAGCGCCAGTTTCAGCTAGATGTGCGTCCAAGGGAGCGCATCCAGCTGAAATACATCGCTGCACAGAGACCCTAGGCTATGTGCGAGCTGCAGATTAAGGGTATGAGTATTCACTGGTGCCCACGACCGTAATCCAGGGCATGGGGAGCAATGACTATGCCGGCATCCGGCAGCTGACTACGCTGTAAGTGGGTGTGCCGCGAATGACGGTGATGTCCTTTGCTGCGCTGCTTACACACTCGTCAGTTGCGGCATGCCATCATTGGAGTAGGACACCAGATAAACAGGGGAAGATGAGTATAATCATTTTTTATTTTTTTTTACTGTGTGTGGTGACATCATATGTACCAGGATGATCATAGGGACATGCATATCAGAATAGGGCCATAATGGGGGACATGTATTCCAGGATGGGGACATATATACTAGGATGGGGCCATTATGGGGATATCTATACCAGGATGGGTTCAGGATGGGGACATAAACCAGGCTGGGGCCATTATGGGGACATGTATTCCAGAATGGGGCCTTTATAGGGACATACATACCAGAATTGGGCCATTATGGGGACATGTATTCCAGATTGGGGCCTTTATAGGGACATGCATAACAGAATAAGGCCATAATGGGGACATGTATTCCAGGATGGGGACATAAACCAGGCTGGGGCCATTATGGGGACATGTATTCCAGAATGGGGCCTTTATAGGGACATACATACCAGAATTGGGCCATTATGGGGACATGTATTCCAGATTGGGGCCTTTATAGGGACATGCATAACAGAATAAGGCCATAATGGGGACATGTATTCCAGGATGGGGACATAAACCAGGCTGGGGCCATTATGGGGACATGTATTCCAGAATGAGGCCTTTATAGGGACATGCATTCCAGAATGGGGCCATGATGGGGACATTTATTCCAGGATGGGGACATATATACCAGGATGGGGCCAGTATGGGGACATGTATTCCAGAATGAGGCCTTTATAGGGACATGCATTCCAGAATGGGGCCATGATGGGGACATTTATTCCAGGATGGGGCCAGTATGGGGACATCTATATCAGGATGGGTTCAGGATAGGTACACAAACCAGTCTGGGGCCATATGGGGACATATTATGCGGTACCTGATTTTGAAACTTGATGGACTAGGATATATCAAATAATACATCATTAACCACCATAACATATATTTTTGTATGAAATCGTTCACATGCAGTGGTTTAAACATCTTATGATGTATAAAGTTTTTCTCGTTTTTTTTTTACTGATATATGTTTAACGAATATGAGCCTATATATGGTACATATTTTTCTGTGCCTATTAAACAACAATGTATTATATTAATATACTAAAAATTATGGGAACATCTATACCAGGATAGGTTCAGAATGGGGATATAAACCAGGCTGGGGCCATTATGGGGACATGTATTCCAGAATGGGGCCTTAATAGGGACATGCAAACCAGAATGCGGCCATAATGGAGACATGTATTCCAGGATGAGGACATATATGTGGCACTCTTGGGCTTCAGGCACCACAGGGTATTACACCACTTTTATGGGGTAATATCTATCCCGGGTCAGGAGGGGGTTAACCTGCTGGTGCCTTCACAAAACACACTGAAACAACAGCAGGTGCTTAATCACAAGGGGTTGGACTAAGGCAGACAGGGGAGCCAGCCATCACAAAGCATGGGTCTTCCCCAGTCGCTAGGACAACCACTGGGGGCGGCACCACATAGGGTAGAAGTAGGAGCAACCATCACACTTTAGACAGACCCTTCCTGAGCACAGCTTGGGATAACACCTAGCACTGACACAGGAGTTGGTGTTTCCTCTTCCTCGTGGGCCCGTGGCTTGGAGCAGGAGGCTCGGCCCGGGTTCCCAATTGCTACAGAAGGGCACTTCACTAAACCTTCACAGGCACCGGCGGTGACCACCGACTATCCGAGATCGGCTGTAGCCCATTGTGGCAGAGAACGGCACCTTGGGCAGCGCTTAAAAGGACTTGTGAGTAAAAACATCTGGAACCGCAGCCCCTGTCTCTGCCTCTCGTTTACTGGCGCTGACACCCAGCGCTGCGGCGCCAGCGGGGACTATCACTACAACCCCCGTCATCCTCCCGGCGTAATCCCGCTCTGCCTGTGGGGAGCGACACCGTTCCGGCTGCACCTGACATCTGGGAGACCCTGCTGCGGCGGCCCCATCCCTAGCCGCATACCACAGGTGGCGTCACGATCCTAATAGACTTTCCTAACCCCCGACTACTAAAGGGGGCTTTACACGCAGCGTTATGGCTAGCGAGCGTACCTGCCCCCGTCGTTTGTGCGTCACGGGCAAATCGCTGCCCGTGGCGCACATTACCGTTCGGAGCCATCACACGGACTTACCTGCCTAGCGACGTTGCTGTGGCCGGCGAACCGCCTCCTTTCTAAGGGGGTGGTTTGTGCGGCGTCACAGCGATGTCACTAAGCGGCCGCCCAATAGAAGCGGAGATGAGCGGCCATGACATCCCGCCCACCTCCTTCCTTCCTCATTGCCGGCGGCCGCAGGTACGGTGTTGTTCGTTGTTCCCGAGGTGTCACACGTAGCGATGTGTGCTGCCTCGAGAACGATGAACAACCTGCGTCCTCAACAATCAATGATTTTTTTAAAATGAACGATGTGTCAACGATGGACGATTTGGTGAGTATTTTCAATTGTTAACTGCCGCTCGTTGGTGTCACACGCAACGACATCGCTAACGATGTCGGATGTGCGTCACGGGATCCGTGACCCCGACGATATATTGTTAGATACGTCGTTGCGTGTAACGGGGCCTTAACTCCATCCTCCCTGCCACCCTCCAATCCTCCTTCCTGTACGCATCGGGGCAACGGAAGCAGGCCAGGCTACCCCGTGAAAATGAAGAGGATCTGCACCCCCGGCCCGGCGACGAGTAGGTTAAAACACCTGCCCCGTGGGGCGCTACATATATACCATCATGGGGCCATTATGGGGACAGCTATGCCAGAATGGGGCCACGATGGGGACATGTGTTCCAGGATGGGGACATATACCAGGATGGGGCCATTATGGGACATATATATCAGGATGGGGCCAGGATGGAGACATATACCAGGATGAGGCCATGGTGGAGGCATTTACAAGGATAGGGCCATGTTTAGGACACATATATCAGGATGGGGCCATGATAGGGCCATATATTACAGGATATAGCAATGATGAGGTCATTCACCAGTATGGGGGACATATTTACCAGGAAGTGGTCCAGGATGGGAGACATTTGTACACGACAGGAGTCAGCACTACACAATGAATGGGGAAGGGTCAACTCGCATGTCTTTATAGGATTTAGAATGCTACAATGGCCCATACATCTGACCAACATGTGTGGGGGAGGGGCAGGCTAAAGGGGGCTTTACACGCTACGACATCGCTAATGCAAACTCGTTGGGGTCACAGAATTGGTGATGCACATCCGGCCGCATTAGCGATGCCGTTGCGTGTGACACCGATGAGCGATTTTGCATCGTTGCAAAAACGTGCAAAATCGTTCATCGGTGACATGGGGGTCCATTCTCAAAAATTGTTACTGCAGCAGTAACGAGGTTGTTCCTCGTTCCTGCGGTAGCACACATCGCTCCGTGTGACACCGCAGGAACGAGGAAGCTCTCCTTACCTGCCTCCCGGCCGCTATGCGGAAGGAAGGAGGTGGGCGGGATGTTACGTCCCGCTCAGCTCCGCCCCTCCGCTGCTATTGGGCGGCCGCTCAGTGACGTCGCTTTGACGCCGCATGGACCGCCCCCTTAGAAAGGAGGCGGTTCGCCGGTCACAGCGACGTCGCCGGGCAGGTAAGTATGTGTGACAGGTCTGGGCGATGTTGTGCGGCACGGGCAGCGATTTGCCCATGTCGCGCAACAGATGAGGGCGGGTACCCACACTAGCGATATCGGGACCGATATCGCAGTGTGTAAAGTAGCCTTAAGAAGCGTCAGCCATTACAGGAGTAGTATTTACTTATGGTTTTAGGTAGAAATGCTTTTAAAGGGGTTTTCACATTTTTATTTACCCTATTAGCGCATAGGACCCTTATATTAGTGATAGGATCATGTACGCAGTTACTACGTGATCTGGGGTAGCCTCGGAAGGAAATGTCTGCACCCGGACAGGAGAGGTGTCCGAGGTTTTCCGTATCCACCGTACTTCTCTCATAGCAGGACATTTTATTTTACTAAGAAGCGATGCTTTATACAACAGTATACACAATATACAATAAGGAGACGACTGTACATAAATCACTGTACACGATATCAACAATTTACAAAAATAATGTTCAGCAGCGATGACTATAATCACATCTGGGAATCTACTATGTGCACATCAGCAATAAATAAGACGCCAATGACCGGCTCCACTTCACAGCTGCTTCTCGGAGCCGGAGTTTGGTTGTTTCAACAAAACATCCCGGGTGTCGGACTGCCACTGCTGCACGAGGTCCGTGGGGGTCTTCCCGTCCTGGAGCACACAAAGGACAAAGCATAAACCGAATGGGTATATGAAGATCTATCAGATATATCCATACATGACTTACAATCAGTAATGACTGAAGGTGTCGGAGGGAAGAAAAAGATTATTGGGGCCAACGTGTGGACTGCAACCATATGGTGGTCTAAAGGCCCCGTTACACGCAACGACGTATCTAACGATATATCGCCGGGGTCACGGATTCCGTGACGCACATCCGGCATCGTTAGCGACGTCGCTGCGTGTGACACCAATGAGCAGCCGTAAACGATGGAAAATACTCACCTTATCGTTGATCATTGACACGTCGTTCATTTTCAAAAAATCGTTAATTGTGGAGGACGCAGGTTGTTCGTCGTTCCTGCGGCAGCACACATCACTACGTGTGACACCTCGGGAACGACGAACTACAGCTTACCTGCGGTCACCGACAATTAGGAAGGAAGGAGGTGGGCGGGATGTTACGGCCGCTCATCTCCGCCCCTCCGCTTCTATTGGGCGGCTTCTTAGTGACGCCGCTGTGACGCCACATGAACCGCCCCCTTACAAAGGAGGAGGTTCGCCGGCCACAGCGATGTCGCTAGGCAGGTAAGTCCGTGTGACGGGTCCGAACAATATTGTGCGCCACGGGAAGTGATTTGCCCGTGACGCACAAATGACAGGGGCGGGTACGCACGCTAGCGATATCACTGCGTGTAAAGCCCCCTTTGGGCTCCTTTTACACCATGTCTCCACCTCTGGCTGTGGCTTCGTTAGAAGCTTCTGTGTGAAACCATGGAAAATAGGAGTCAGACGTACCCCCCCATGGAGCCATAGACTTCACTTATCAAACTGGGTTGAAAACACAAATCTTTGGGTTCCATTTTTATTCAACAAGGTCCTTCTTTCAAGCCGGACACAAGAGTGGTAGTGCTCACTCATCACTCATCACTAGTTACGAGCATCGAGCACCCGAGCATGGTAGTGCTCACTCATCACTCATCACTAGTTACGAGCATCGAGCACCCAAGCATGGTAGTGCTCACTCATCACTAGTTACAAGTACTGAGCACCTGAGTATGGTAGTGACCGCTCATCACTAGTTACGAGTACTGAGCACCCGAGCATGGTAGTGCCCGCTCATCACTAGTTACGAGTACTGAGCACCCGAGCATGGTAGTGCCCGCTCATCACTAGTTACGAGTACTGAGCACCTGAGCATGGTAGTGCCCGCTCATCACTAGATACGAGTACTGAGCACCTGAGCATGGTAGTGCCCGCTCATCACTAGTTACCAGTACAGAGCACCCGAGCATGGTAGTGCCCGCTCATTACTAGTTACGAGTACTGAGCTCCCGAGCATGGTAGTGCCCGCTCATCACTAGTTACCAGTACAGAGCACCCGAGCATGGTAGTGCCCGCTCATTACTAGTTACGAGTACTGAGCTCCCGAGCATGGTAGTGCCCGCTCATCACTAGTTACGAGTACTGAGCACTCGAGCATGGTAGTGCCCGCTCATCACTAGTTACGAGTACTGAGCACCCGAGCATGGTAGTGCCCGCTCATCACTAGTTACGAGTACTGAGCACCCAAGCATGGTAGTGCCCGCTCATCACTAGTTACAAGTACTGAGCACCCGAGCATGGTAGTGCCCGCTCATCACTAGTTACGAGTACTGAGCACCCGAGCATGGTAGTGCCCGCTCATCACTAGTTACGAGTACTGAGCACCCGAGCATGGTAGTGCCCGCTCATCACTAGTTACGAGTACTGAGCACCCGAGCATGGTAGTGCTCACTCATCACTAGTTACCAGTACTGAGCACCCGAGCATGGTAGTGCCCGCTCGTCACTAGTTACGAATACTGAGCACCCGAGCATGGTAGTGCTTGCTCATCACTAGTTACGAGTACTGAGCACCCGAGCATGGTAGTGCCCGCTCATCACTAGTTACGAGTACTGAGCACCTGAGCATGGTAGTGCTCGCTCATCACTAGTTACGAGTACTGAGCACCCGAGCATGGTAGTGCCCGCTCATCACTAGTTACCAGTACTGAGCACCTGAGCATGGTAGTGCTCACTCATCACTAGTTACCAGTACTGAGCACCTGAGCATGGTAGTGCTCGCTCATCACTAGTTACGAGTACTGAACACCCGAGCATGGCAGTGCCCGCTCATCACTAGTTACGAGTACTGAGCACCCGAGCATGGTAGTGCCCGCTCATCACTAGTTACGAGTACTGAGCACCTGAGCATGGTAGTGCTCGCTCATCACTAGTTACGAGAACTGAGCACCCGAGCATGGTAGTGCCCGCTCATCACTAGTTACGAGTACTGAGCACCCGAGCATGGTAGTGCCCGCTCATCAATAGTTACCAGTACAGAGCACCCGAGCATGGTAGTGCCCGCTCATCACTAGTTACAAGTACTGAGCTCCCGAGCATGGTAGTGCCCGCTCATCACTAGTTACGAGTACTGAGCACCCGAGCATGGTAGTGCCCACTCATCACTAATGACATCTCCTTCTTCAGTCACCTGGCCACTGAGGCATGGAATTTGCTTATAGGTTGTAAGTATCCCTTCTTTGAATATTTATACCATCACAATCTTTAAAAAAAAAAATGAGTGAGTTGGCCAATCCCAATTATTGCATCAAATGTCTCATTTACATTTGGTCTCAATTATGAGCAGTTTGAGACTTGCACAACCGGCAAACCATAAAATGAGCTAAAAATTGGGGTGGTCTAGGGTATAATGTTGATGGTCTTTCCTTAGGCCATCAGTGGGGTGTGACCCCCGTCCCCACAGTAATGGATATAAAGTACAAATTGGTCCCATATTTTTACGGAAATGATGCTCACTTGAGGCTAGCAGGGATTTATCACTCCAGATCTTAAGCGGGCATTACACGCTATGATTTTGCTACAGCGATCTCGTTGGGGTCACGGATTTTGTGACGCACATCCGGCCGCTGTAGCGATCTCGTAGTGTGTGACTCCAATGAGCGATTTTGGATCGTTGCAAAAACGTCCAAAATCGCTTCTCGTTGACATGGGGGTCCTCTCCCAATTATCGATACTATCGCTTTCCCGTTGTTGTTCCTCGTTCCTGCGGCAGTGCACATCGCTGTGTGTGACCCCCGTAGGAACGAGGAACATCTCCTATCTGCCGCCGGCCATAATGCGGAAGGAAGGAGGTGGGCGGGATGTTACGTCCCGCTCATCTCCGCCTCTCCGCTTTCATTGGGCGGCCGCTCAGTGACGTCGCTGTGACGCCGAGCGGACCGCCCCTTAGAAAGGAGGCGGTACGCCGGTCACAGCGACGTCGCTATGCAGGTAAGTATGTGTGACGCGGGTGTGCGATTTTGTGCGCGACAGGCAGCAATATGCCCGTTTCACACAAACAATGGGGGCGGGTCGCATGCTAGCGATATCGGTACTAATATCGTAGTGTGGCGCCCTGGACAAGCCAGGGGCCACAGAGAACAACACCAACACACCCCACACTCCCGGTCAGGCACACCTAAGTCAGACAGAAACCCTCGTTGCCTTCCTCCAGGGGCTGATGTTCACACCAGGGGGTGGGCCAGGCGGTTGGCCCCGCCCACCGAGGAGTTCACAGTCCTGGAGGCGGGAAAAGTGAGGAGATCAGTTTGAGAGTGGAAAGTGGAAGGAAGGAAAAAGTGGCAGTTAAGCAGACTGAAGTTGGTCCGGGTGTGTGCCCGGACGGATCAGCAAGGTTGGCAGACGGTGGTAACCGTCTGCAGGAGTGGCCTATTGGAGCTAACCGTGGGGACCGTGGACGGGCGGTGGCCCGGCGGTACCGGACCGGTACGCAAAGAGAAGCCAGCACCATTCGGCAGGGGCTTACGGACCCTGGCAAGGCTAGGAGTCGCCGTGAATTTGCCAAATCCGTTAGCGAAGGGAACCTCCTGGGTTTCCCAGCAGCCAAGTCCCGACAGAAGGCAACCGTCCAACCGAGAGAGGGAAACACAGTCACCGCCAAGGCTAAAGTTCCCAGGGCCAGAGCCTGCGGGCAAAAGGGGCTCCTCCAGCAACCATCCGAGCTGGGGAGCGGGTTACCGGTGGGAACCCATTGGAACCATTACACTACGTAGGTGCAGGGAAAGGAAGTCACCATCAACCTGCCGGGAGAAACAACATCGCAGCCGTCTGTGAAACCCGTCCATCCAGCCGTGTGTTTTACCGAGAACTGTGTCCTCATCATTGGCTGAGTGAGTACCACCGTGCCGTGCGGCACAGCGCTGCCCCCGCGACCCTGCACCTCACCAGGCCCCGTAACCCGCCTGCCATCCATCCCTACCCCATCACCGGGCCCTGGGACAACCAACCCCCTATCCACGGAGGGGAGAACTAACATCAAAGCTGCTCCCTGTCACCGCTCCCGGGATCCCCGTCCAGAGCAGCGGTGGTGTCACCAATATCACCACAACCGTAGGTGGCGTCACGGACAATAACCAAATCCCCACCATCCAATCCCCCACCCTTTTCACACATGGGCGAGGAGCACCGCTCGAGTCCCCGGGATCCGGCCCACCGCTCGAGCCACCACCGAGCAGCAGCAGCCGCAGCAGCAGCGGCCGGACCCGAGCAGTGGGAGAGCGCAGCGTCCCTCCTCCGCCTGCGACAACTTGGCGTCACGAACAGGATCCTACCGCTCTGCCGTCTGGTAGAGGTGCGCCTTGTTACCGCCGGAGGTGTCCGGCCGGAAAATTTGAGAAGCCGCCATCTTGGGCACGAAGAATTCCCGCTCGAGCGTCTCCTCGAATAGTGGAGGCGCGAAGGCCAAAACCCCACCCCTGTAGAGGAGGAGCCGGAAAGAGACTAAGGGGGACTGATGGCGTCTGGCCGCATGTAGCCTGCGGCTATAAAAGCAGAGACGCCAGGACTCTGCGGCGAAACTGGGTTCCTGGAAGACCTCATTGCCAAGATGCACAGTCCGACTACCAACGATGACGCTCCCGCGCCCGGCACGGCGATGTAGCTGAGAGACCGGACCGCCCCGCTGAGTAACCGTCTGCAAGCCCACATGCAACTCCTCCTGGAGGAGTGGGAGACCGACATGGCGGACGTGGTGGCTGCTATGCGGAGACGCGAGGTGGAGGAGGATTTGGAAGGGAGGGTGAGTGACGCTCGCCCCTGTACCCCTAGTGGGTCGGTCATCGCGGCCGAGGGACCCGGTCCACCCCCGCTCGCCCTGCCTCCTCCCCCACTACCC
This sequence comes from Anomaloglossus baeobatrachus, assembly GCF_048569485.1. Lineage (NCBI taxonomy): Eukaryota > Metazoa > Chordata > Amphibia > Anura > Aromobatidae > Anomaloglossus > Anomaloglossus baeobatrachus. The sequence goes on along the minus strand of NC_134357.1, from coordinate 33,985,844 downwards.
GTGTTAGCTGCTGCCGCCCCGCCACAAGGCCCGCTACCCGTTCAACCGGTAGCGATACCCTGCCAATCCGCCTCGGCGGACCGACTGGCTGTAGACATGCGGAGCCGGCCTGAATCACCCCTGTGGGAACCGCCAGGATCGCAGCCCCTTAGTGAAGATGTATCAGAGGCCCCGGCCAGGATGGCACCAGGCGCTGTGCCCGAGCCCAGGACCGTGGAGTGGATGAAGGCCAGAATAATTGAGTTCAACCAACGCCAGCAGAACCAGATATGCCTTATGATGGAGCAGTGGACCAATGAGGTGGAGATGCTGATTGCGACTGCCCCGATGTACGGGATGGGAACAGATGTGACGGAGCCGACAGGTGACCCACGTCCCTATGTCCTACCAGGACCGGCCACTGCGGCTGAGGGGCCCGGCCCAGTCTCGACCCACGCATCGTCCTTACCATTACTTATGGGGCGCCTCAGCATGAACCCACCTGACCTACTGCCCCACACTACCGCAGAAGAATCTGATGTGCTGGATACTGGGAGCCGGGAGGCTGTGGCAGCTGGCAGCAACCCGCCTGATGCAGAGACAAGTGATAGTGACTCCAGCTCCGGTGCTGAGCCCACCCCTGGAAGTGAGGCGGCAAGTGAGCGTCTCCGCTACGTAGGAGAACCGGTGGTTTATTACACCCCGTGCAATGGTGGAAACGGATACCGGGCACCCCTTTCACAGCAGGCCTGTCACTGCATGTTTGATATGCTGGTGGCGGAGGATGAGGCCGACTCAGAGGAATCAGAGTGATGGCAGCGGAGTTCCGATGCAGTTGTCCCCCGTTGGGACCACCAGTGTTAAAAGTACCATTTGAAAGAATGATAAGAAAGAATGATTAACCGAAGATTTACCTGATTGACAAACCGTGATTGAAACCGGTCGTTGCCGGCACCGATGTCCCCGTGGGGACTGTCTACAAGTTTTGCATAAGGGACTCCTTATGGACAAGCCTGAGAACTAGCAAGGCAACCACGAACTTGTGGCTTGTAAATAATTGTGTTTGTGGCTTTCACCGTTGCCGCCTCCAGAGAGGCAGATTGGAGGAAGGGCCCGCAGTGGAGCAGGCTGGGGCCCAGCCACCACCGGAACCGGTGGCGATCCTCTGGGGGTTTCAGAGGGTTCCCCATGGACGTGGGTCCCCTGAAAAGGACAGAACCCGCTCGGGTAACTTGTGCTGGACTGGGGTCAAGGGGTGCTGCCTGTTTGCTTAGGGGTAGCATCAGGGCCAGGTTACTTGGGTGGGAGAGAGCGGAAGCCGTAACCGTTTGCAACGTTTAAGTAAGAGTACCTCCCGATGTGGGAAGATGTTATTATAAATGTAACCTGTTTTACCGTTTACTTTGCCAGTTTGTGAAAATAAAACCGGTGATGGACGGGCAGCCCGCGGACGGTCTGCATTTTACTAAGGGGGAATGTGGCGCCCTGGACAAGCCAGGGGCCACAGAGAACAACGCCAACACACCCCACACTCCCGGTAAGGCACACCTAAGTCAGACAGAAACCCTTGTTGCCTTCCTCCAGGGGCTGATGTTCACACCAGGGGGTGGGCCAGGTGGTTGGCCCCGCCCACCGAGGAGTTCACAGTCCTGGAGGCAGGAAAAGTGAGGAGATCAGTTTGAGAGTGGAAAGTGGAAGGAAGGAAAAAGTGGCAGTTAAGCAGACTGAAGTTGGTCCGGGTGTGTGGCCCGGACGGATCAGCAAGGTTGGCAGACGGTGGTGACCGTCTGCAGGAGTGACCTATTGGAGCTAACCGTGGGGACCGTGGACGGGCGGTGGCCCGGTGGTACCGGACCAGTACGCAAAGAGAAGCCAGCACCATCCGGCAGGGGCTTACGGACCCCGGCAAGGCTAGGAGTCGCCGTGAATTTGCCAAATCCGTTAGCGAAGGGAACCTCCTGGGTTTCCCAGCAGCCAAGTCCCGACAGAAGGCAACCGTCCAACCGAGAGAGGGAAACACAGTCACCGCCAAGGCAAAAGCTCCCAGGGCCAGAGCCTGCGGGCAAAATGGGGCTCCTCCAGCAACCATCCAAGCTGGGGAGCGGGTTACCGGTGGGAACCCATTGGAACCGTACACGTTACACAGGTGCAGGGAAAGGCAGTCACCATCAACCTGCCGGGAGAAACAACACCGCAGCCGTCTGTGGGACCTGTCCATCCAGCCGTGTGTTTTACCGAGAACTGTGTCCTCATCATTGGCTGAGTGAGTACCACCGTGCCGTGCGGCACAGCGCTGCCCCCGCGGCCCTGCACCTCACCAGGCCCCGTAACCCACCTGCCATCCATCCCTACCCCATCACCGGGCCCCGGGACAACCAACCCCCTATCCACGGAGGGGAGAACTAACATCAAAGCTGCTCCCTGTCACCGCTCCCGGGATCCCCGTCCAGAGCAGCGGTTGTGTCACCAATATCACCACAACCGTGGGTGGCGTCACGGACAATAACCAAATCCCCACCATCCAATCCCCCACCCTTTTCACTCACGGGCGGGGAGCACCGCTCGAGCCACTACCGAGCAGCAGCAGCAGCGGCCGGACCCGAGCAGTGGGAGAGCGCAGCGTCCCCTCCTCCGCCCGCGACAGTAGCATGTAAAGCCACCCTTAGATATCCCACTCCAGATAAATAGTCTTTATGATTATATCAAGTGAAATTGTTCCCCCACCCCTCGCTTGTTCCTCCTCACATACAGTTAGGTCCAGAAATATTTGGACAGTGACACAAGTTTTGTTATTTTAGCTGTTTACAAAAACATGTTCAGAAATACAATTATATGTATAATATGGGCTGAAAGTGCACACTCCCAGCTGCAATATGAGAGTTTTCACATCCAAATCGGAGAAAGGGTTTAGGAATCATAGCTCTGTAATGCATAGCCTCCTCTTTTTCAAGGGACCAAAAGTAATTGGACAAGGGACTCTAAGGGCTGCAATTAACTCTGAAGGCGTCTCCCTCGTTAACCTGTAATCAATGAAGTAGTTAAAAGGTCTGGGGTTGATTACAGGTGTGTGGTTTTGCATTTGGAAGCTGTTGCTGTGACCAGACAACATGCGGTCTAAGGAACTCTCAATTGAGGTGAAGCAGAACATCCTGAGGTTGAAAAAAAAGAAAAAATCCATCAGAGAGATAGCAGACATGCTTGGAGTATCAAAATCAACAGTCGGGTACATTCTGAGAAAAAAGGAATTGACTGGTGAGCTTGGGAACTCAAAAAGGCCTGGGCGTCCACGGATGACAACAGTGGTGGATGATCGCCACATACTTTCTTTTGTGAAGAAGAACCCGTTCACACCATCAACTGAAGTCCAGAACACTCTCAGTGAAGTAGGTGTATCTGTCTCTAAGTCAACAGTAAAGAGAAGACTCCATGAAAGTAAATACAAAGGGTTCACATCTAGATGCAATCCATTCATCAATTCCAAAAATAGACAGGCCAGAGTTAAATTTGCTGAAAAACACCTCATGAAGCCAGCTCAGTTTTGGAAAAGTATTCTATGGACAGATGAGACAAAGATCAACCTGTACCAGAATGATGGGAAGAAAAAAGTTTGGAGAAGAAAGGGAACGGCACATGATCCAAGGCACACCACATCCTCTGTAAAACATGGTGGAGGCAACGTGATGGCATGGGCATGCATGGCTTTCAATGGCACTGGGTCACTTGTGTTTATTGATGACATAAGAGCAGACAAGAGTAGCCGGATGAATTCTGAAGTGTACCGGGATATACTTTCAGCACAGATTCAGCCAAATGCCGCAAAGTTGATCGGACGGCGCTTCATAGTACAGATGGACAATGACCCCAAGCATACAGCCAAAGCTCCCCAGGAGTTCATGAGTGCAAAAAAGTGGAACATTCTGCAATGGCCAAGTCAATCACCAGATCTTAACCCAATTGAGCATGCATTTCACTTGCTCAAATCCAGACTTAAGACGGAAAGACCCACAAACAAGCAAGACCTGAAGGCTGCGGCTGTAAAGGCCTGGCAAAGCATTAAGAAGGAGGAAACCCAGCGTTTGGTGATGTCCATGGGTTCCAGACTTAAGGCAGTGATTGCCTCCAAAGGATTCGCAACAAAATATTGAAAATAAAAATATTTTGTTTGGGTTTGGTTTATTTGTCCAATTACTTTTGACCTCCTAAAATGTGGAGTGTTTGTAAAGAAATGTGTACAATTCCTACAATTTCTATCAGATATTTTTGTTCAAACCTTCAAATTAAACGTTACAATCTGCACTTGAATTCTGTTGTAGAGGTTTCATTTCAAATCCAATGTGGTGGCATGCAGCGCCCAACTCGCGAAAATTGTGTCACTGTCCAAATATTTCTGGACCTAACTGTAGGTGCTGGTAACAAAAAAATAAGTAAAAGAGCCAAGACAGGTCAGTGGCATCGTACAGAACATGGTAGATGTAATTGGTTTGTACTCACCCAGTTCTTCGTCATCATGTTGGCACCATATATTATCAGCATCTTGATGATTTTATAGCGGTTCAGCCGTACGGCATCATGTAGTGCAGTGTCACCCTCCTGTAGCCAAAAGCAAGAGTACAGAGTCAATAAACTTATATTGAGCGACCTTCCATAACACGACTGATTGAGGAAAGCAAAGCAGGGGTTCAACGCACACGAGAGCGATCTGCCTTATTAATATCCAGAGAGTAAAGTCAGAAGATGCAAAATGTCTACAGATCTGGATGAGGAAATTATACACATGTCCCACAGATTTCACTCTGCATTACAGCAGCAGCATAAATTGTCAGGCTGCGGGTTTTAGCAGCAGAAATCTCCAACTCAACATTTGGAGGAATAGATGCAATGTGTTCTGTGTGCTGCTTTGCAAATTGACAGATGAAGTGGAGAAAGGTCATAGATCAAACCAAAGAAACTCAGAGTAAGACGCTTGTCACCACCAACATCATCCACCTAGAGGCCTCTTCATAAACATGTCGGTAGATCCTAAATAGTCATGAGCGGGTGTTGGGGTGAACTCTTACAAAGTTCCACAAGTTGCCTACTGCCTGATTCTAATTGGTGTGGATCGAGTGCATGCTTGAAAAATGAGATCAGACACACAGTCGGTGTTCTGTCCCCACTTAAAGGCGATGGAAGGTGCGTAGTTGTGAGAGGTTGTGAGAATCTTACCTTCGTTTTTCCTATAGGTGGGGCAGACAGGACCAGAGCGCTCCAGAGTGAAACATGCACATGCTGAGATGAAACAATGGTGGTTTATTTTCTCCAAAGGTTAGGACATGCAGAGTGCAGTAATCCAAGTACTTGGCATTGTAATTCTCCAGTGATGCTTGCCTCTGAAGGTACTACGTGGTCAGAAGACTTTGCTCCTAGTAGCTCCAATCCAATAAGGGATGTTGTTCTCACAAACTCTGGTTTGGAATGAACATACCAGGATGTGATGCAAGAGGGTCATCAGACACCCCCATGGGCTGGACAAAAGAAACAGAGGAGCCGAAAGGTCTGACCAGTAGATGGCAGCAGAGACAAGCATGAAAAACATTAAATAACAGTGTTAACTAAAACAAATAGAAACAACACACTCCCCGTCTGAAATTCACTTTGGGGATTTCACTATTAAGTCCATAATACAACCTGAAAGGAAAGGCATGTTAAATGCAAAAACAAGCTCAATTGAGTCCAAAACAAGAAGGATGGCTCAAAGTTCAGGTCCGGTAGCGTTCATCCTCTAGGGACGCTCTCTATGGGCAAAAGCAGAACAAGTTTGTGGATTGGCCTTGCAAAGATCTTCGTCTCACCTTTCCTGATGACCTTTAGCTCCACCTTCCGAACATTGCCGTCCTGACTAGGCAGTATCCTAGTAATTAGTCCCATAGGCCAGTCAGTCCTTTCTGTGGTCTGATCTTTCATGAGGACTAGGTCTCCTTCCTTGAGGTTCGGCTTGGGATGTCACCACTTCTTTCTTCCTTGAAGAATGGTGAGGTATTCCTTCCTCCATCGGTTCCAGAAGTAGTCAGCCAAGTATTGAACCCGTTTCCAGTGTTTTTGATAAGTGTTCGTGTGGGTGAACTCTCCGCTGGGCATTACCGCGTTGTCAGTTTTTTTGGTAATAAGAATAGTAGGAGTCAATATGGTTGGTGTTTCTGGATCCATGGTCACCGGCACAAGGGGTCTTGAATTGATAATGGCTGAGACTTCAGCTAAAAGAGTGACTAGAGTCTCATGTGTGAGTCTTGAGGAATTGACGTCCATTAGCATGGAGTTCAAGATGTTGCGTGAAATCCCGATCATCCTCTCCCAGGAGCCTCCCATGTGAGAACTGTGAGGGGGATTGAAGATCCAGGTGCAACCTTTCTCTGCCAGCTGATCTTGGATAGGTTTGGTGTCGATGTTCAGTTCTCTACATGCACCGACGAAGTTGCTTCCACGGTCAGACCTCAGCTGTTTCACTGGTCCTCTGATGGCAAGGAACCTTCTCAAGGCGTTGATTAGGCTGGAGGTATCCATGGACTCTAACACCTCAATGTGAATGGCTCGAACACTCATGCAGGTGATTAACACAGCCCACCGCTTGCTGTTTGCTTGGCCTCCAAAGATTCTGCGTGTGGACACCATCCATTGTCTGAAAACGTCTAGGCCCACGTAGGTGAAAGGTGGCTCTGTAGAAAGTCTGTCTGTAGGCAAGTCAGCCATTTGCTGGTACAGTTGTTTTCCTCTCGCTTTACGACAGTGCACACAATCGTGTAGTATTTGTGCTACACGTCTCTTCATTCCAATAATCCAGATGCCTGCAGACCGTAAAGCACCTTCTGTAATTTGCCTACCTTGGTGTTCAGTCTTTTCATGGTGGTGTCGGATCAGCAAGACTGTAACATGGTGTTTATTGGGAATGATGAGAGGATTTTGTTCTGCAACTCCAAGCTGAGCCTGATTTAAACGACCACCAACTCTCAGTAAGCCGAAACTGTCAATAACTGGGTTTAAATTGGTGAGAGGGCTTCTTAATGGAATCTGCTGTTTGTTGTGTAAACACTTCCATTCTATGGCGAATTCACTCTGTTGGAGGTGGCGTATTATGAGGGACTCACTATAGGAGATGTCCTCAGAAGAAAGGGGTTTGTGGCAGACATGCCAGCGATGACAGTCTTTGGTTTTAAGGTCCGTATGATAGCATCTGGCGATGTGCACTAACCTAGCGACAGTCCTGACGAGCCTCATCCAGCTGGAGAAACGTTCCAAACGTTGGCAACCAAGGTTGGAAGTTTTTTCTGCACTGGTGGCCAGGGTATTGACTTCAGCTCGGACATCTGGATCGTTGTCCGGATCTAGGATGCTGAAGGCTTCCTGGACACCTTCTTCTGACTGTCTCAGCAGGAACTCTGGACCTGTAAGCCAAGAAGAGTTAGCAAAAGAACTTATAGACATAGGTCTAGTTGCGTGATCTGCTGGATTCAGTTCAGTTGGTACAGGTTCTGCTAGGTTGTTGCAGACTTCTTTGTCCATAAAGGCGACGCTGTGTTCCCTCATTTCAGGCTTGCTGTTCATGGAACGCTGAAGAGAGTTAAATCTGGTCTGAGCTTGATCTCAGTTGTTACCCTGGTAGATCGGAAGGGTAATGGAGAGACCCAATGGTTGGTTTTGTCTTTAGAAAACTCACAGTCCATTATTCCGATGAATTCTCTGTCCTCTACTGACAAGGCTACTTTATCGTCGTCCTTGGTTGTCTGAAAGACTGATCTTCCCAAGTTGTCGATATGCAGAGAAGAAGCGATGTCAGGTAGCTGTGTTGTGTCTGGAGACTTCTCTTTCACTCCATAGTGATGAGGACATGGCTTTAAGCAGGTTGTGCGCCCATCTCCATGCACATAAGTCTTGAAGGAATCAATTTCTGATCGATCAACGCACACATTTCCTATGACTACCCATCCCAAGTCCAGTCTCTGGGCGTATGGTGCATAGTCAGGCCCATTACACCGCTGTCGCACCTTGTGTACCCTTAGATTGTCTCTGCCGAGCAGGAGTAGAATCTCTGAGTTATTGTCCAGAGGTGGGATAACACTAGCGAGGTGTCTTAGGTGTGGTTGATGAAATGCAGCTTCTGGGGTAGGAATTTCATTCCTGTGGCTGGGTATTTGGTCACATTCAACGAGCGTTGGTAGAGGTATTTCAGTCTTCCCATTGATAGGAGAAGCAATGAATCCCTGGGCTCTTCTGCCGCTAGTCTCTATGCGACCCGAGTAGGTGTTCAAGGTGTAGGGTTCTGATGGTCCATTAATTCCGAAGGCTTCAAAGAATTTGGTTCCTGCTAGGGACCGGTTGCTTTGGTCGTCTATGATGGCATACACCTTCATTGCCTTTTCTGGATGTCCCTCGGGATAAACCTTGATGAGGCATATTCGGGCACAACATTGCTGTGTTTGGCCCTCTCCACATACCTCTGAGCATGAGCAGGAGACGGCTGTGGTGGTGTCAGTCTGATTCTTGGGCTCCCCGCCATGACTTGGAGTGGGAGTGGTGGTGACTGCAGCCGGTGTGTCTCCAGCTAGCTGGGTTGGGTGCATGGCTGAAACGTGTTTTTCACTATGACACTCCTCACACTTGACGCTGGATTTACAGTCCTTGGCCATGTGCTCAAGTGATGCGCAGCATTTGAAACAGATCCCAAGCTCTGTGAGGACTTTCTTGCGCTACTGTAGGGTTTTGGATCTAAACCCTCTGCACTTGTTCAGTGAATGCGGTTTTTTATGGATGGGACATTCTTGATTGAAAGACTTGTCGTGATGAGATGGTGTTCTGTTTATCTGTGCGTGCTGCAGGTGATGGTAGCTCAGTCTTCCTAACACTCACAGTGTTCTTAATGTCTCTGCGTTTGTGTATGGCACCTTCATACCTTGATGATGATGTTGCGGCTGCCGAAGTGTTGAACTCTAGGAAGTCGAGGCTGGGGTCGTTCCTCATCTGGGCCTGCTCGTCGATGAACTTGCAGAACTGAATAAATGGGGGAAAGGTGACGTCATGCATTCTTTTGTACCTTGAGACTGACGTTGCCCATTTCTCCTGCAGACTGTATGGCAGCTTCACCACGATTGGGTTCACTCCATGGGCTGTATCCAGGTAGCACAGCCCAGACAGACGAGGATCTCTTTTGGCGAGTTCCAGCTCCATGAGCAGATCACTTAGGTCTTGAAGCTTGTGGACTTGTTTAAGGTTGATCTTTGGGATGTCCTGCAGTCTCTTGAATAGGGCTTTCTCTATTGCTTCTGCGTTGCCAAAGGTGCGTTCCAGTCTCTGCCATGCAGCAGCGAGACCTGCTTCTGCTTGTCCCACATAGACGGTTCTGAGGCTCTTGATATGGTTTGTAGAGCCTGGGCCCAACCACTTGATCAGGAGGTCGAGCTCCTGTTCTGCAGTGAAGTTGAGATTGGCGATGGCTGCCTTGAAAGTTGCTTTCCAGGCCCTGTAGCTCTCTGCACGATCATCAAATTTCGTGAGACTAGTGTTGATTAGCTCTCTGCTCACCATGAACCTGGCAAACTCAGACATATCTGATTTCTCACCACTTGTTGCCACGACGACTCGTGATGCCCCTGGGGCGTATGGGCTGCCTGGCGTGAATGGATGAGATGTTCCCGGGTAAAATGACGTTGCTGCAGGGTTGAGCTGTGGTTTAGCCTCTGTAGATTCTGATGACCGCTGCTTGAGCTGTGGAAGTGGGTCAGGAAACACTTGGTTGCCATATTGCTATGGTGACTGTGTTTGAGAGAGCACCTCTTGGTGACTGTTATTAATTTGCTCGGGTGCTTTAGGTGGCACTGGCACTGGTAGAGGTAAGTTGGAGGTTTCGGTGTTGTCGGCTTGGACGGTACTGCAAACCGGGGTTGCTACAGGTAACTGATTCAGTACATAGTCTCTTGTGCGATCAACTGGATTGTCTGCTTCCAGTGGTGGCGAGTGAGCTGGATCAGGACCTTGGATCAATGCTTGCTCAAGTAGTCTCACTTTAGCTAGCGCAACTTCCTCTTCCATCTGTGACCGAAGAATCTTTATCCGAGCCTCCGCTTCTGCCTTTTTGGCTTCCGCTTTAGCAGCTTCTGCTTTTGCATGGGCTTCTGCTTTAGCGGCTTCTGCTTTTGCAAGGGCTTCTGCTTCTGTCCTTTTGGCTTCTGCTTTAGCGGCTTCTGCTCTTGCAAGGGCTTCTGCTTCTGCCCTTTTGGCTTCTGCTTTAGCGGCTTCTGCTTTTGCAAGGGCTTCTGCTTCTGTCCTTTTGGCTTCTTCCTCTACTTCTCTTTCTGTGAAGGAACATCTCACCTTGGATTCTTCTGCTCTTATGCGGGCCTCTAGTATCCTGTCGCTCAGGGCTGAGCTTCTTGAGGATGATGACCCGGATGACCGAGAGGAACGTCTAGATGAGGTTGATCGGTGTGATCTGGTTTCTTGCTGGTGAGAGATACGGTGTTCGGCCTTGTCTATGGCATCTCGCACCTTGGCATCTCTTTCCTTGTCTACCTCTTCTGCCTTGCTCAGGTCTGAAAGAGCTTCATCAATTTTAGAGTCTTTTAGAAAGGTAATGTACCTTGTTGACAGTCTCTTGTATCTTTCATGAGCTGTGGTCAGCCGTTCCAGAGCGGCTTGTAAGCATGTGGCATCACCTGATGAGGATTCAAGTCTTGACATGTAATAGGTGACTCGTTCCCACTGTTCTTCCAGGTGTTCACATAGCTCATCTTTCATAGTGTGATAGTTTTCAGCGGCCTTTATCGTGGGTTTGGAAGAGCGCTTCGGTCGGACAACTTGGTCTGCTGAAAGCGTGGGCTCTGCCTCCTGGGCTTCATAATGGACAGTATCAGATTGTATTTGCTCTGTTTCAGCAGTGGTGAACTGTCCAAGGTCTTTTTCGGCCATTTTGATTTAAGGTGTACTGTCTCTTTAAGAAACTTGACTTTTGAATAGGGGTCCAAAAATCGTTGTGCAGCTCTGCAAGGACTCCCTGATGAGATTCCCAAGGTGTCTTTAGCAAAACTTGGGGTTCGCAGTGCAGCGATGTGCAGTAATGAGGTATAATGTACTGCACGTCTATAGAAGGGGTAAGGCAAGAGGGAAACAGCAGGTGCATAAACTGTCCCTTTACAATGCAAGCAGAGGTGACACAGGACGTGGCAGATGGGAGAGCTTCCCCTTAGGCTTGTCCAGGCATGCACTGTGCAGGCAGACTAGTGCACAAGGCTTGTTGCTAGGCAGATTACATGGGAAGTTACAGGGCTCTTAGGGAAGTTTTTGCTTTGGGCTCTTAAGCAGTCTTCTGACTGTTCTGTCCCCACTTAAAGGCGATGGAAGGTGCGTAGTTGTGAGAGGTTGTGAGAGTCTTACCTTCGTTTTTCCTATAGGTAGGGCAGACAGGACCAGAGCACTCCAGAGTGAAACATGCACATGCTGAGATGAAACAATGGTGGTTTATTTTCTCCAAAGGTTAGGACATGCAGAGTGCAGTAATCCAAGTACTTGGCATTGTAATTCTCCAGTGATGCTTGTCTCTGAAGCTACTACGTGGTCAGAAGACTTTGCTCCTAGTAGCTCCAATCCAATATGGGATGTTGTTCTCACAAACTCTGCTTTGGAAATGAGCATCCCAGGATGTGATGCAAGAGGGTCATCAGACACTCCCATGGGCTGGGCAAAAGAAACAGAGGAGCCGAAAGGTCTGACCAGTAGATGGCAGCAGAGACAAGCATGAAAAACATTAAATAACAGTGTTAACTAAAACAAATAGAAACAACACAGTCGGATATTAATCTTTCCTCGACCAAGGTCGGCCCAGAAACTGCGAGATGTATTCAAGAATATGCCTTTATAAAAACTACGAAAAGGGGCATGGTCAGCCCTACAGTGGGCATACTTGTATGTGTCCATTGGTCAGTGGGTTGAACAATGTGTTAGTCCATGAGCTGATTGGTGGGCACCATCGTAGATGGGTCTATGACGTCATTGGACGGATCCATGGTGATGTTGATAGGAGGGACGTTATCTGGTGGATCCATGCTGATGGAAGGGTCTATGATGTCATCGGTGGCCATCTTAGTTATCTCTGAAAACCTGGCTCATGTAAGGCAAATTGACACATTTCCTACAATCCCCTGTCAAGAGGTTTATTAAGTATTTGATCCAATGGCCCTCCTCAACAGTGGGCACTACCATGCTCGGGTGCTCAGTACTCGTAACTAGTGATGAGCGGGCACTTCCATGCTCGGGTGCTCAGTACTCGTAACTAGTGATGAGCGGGCACTACCATGCTCGGGTGCGGTGTTCTAGTAACTAGTGATGAGCGGGCACTTCCATGCTCGGGTGCTCAGTACTCGTAACTAGTGATGAGCGGGCACTACCATGCTCGGGTGCTCAGTACTCGTAACTAGTGATGAGTGAGCACTACCATGCTCGGGTAATTGGTACTGATAACTAGTGTTGAGCGAATACTGCCAGGCTCGGGTACTCAGTATTCGAAACGAGCTGTTGGACATTCATATGGGCTCAACTCATAAACCGAGTATAAAAGAAGTCAATGAGGAATAACATTTTTCCGGAATATCTCCCCACTGACTTCCATTATGCTCGGTACTCAAGTCGCACCCATCCACGCATCCAACTGCTTTTACGAGTACGAAGTGTCCGAGCATGGTAGTGCCCACTCATCACTAGTTACGAGTACCGAACACTCGAGCATGGTAGTGCTCAATCATTACTAGTTACGAGTATCGAGCACCTGATTATGGTAGTGCCCGCTCATCACTAGTTACGAGTACTGAGCACCCAAGCATGGTAGTGCTCGCTCAAGGCTAGTTATGAGTACTGAGCACCTGAGCATGGTAGTGCTCAATCATTACTAGTTACGAGTACCAAGCACCTGAGCATGGTAGTGCTCACTCATCACTAGTTACGAGGACTGAGCACCCAAGCATGGTAGTGCCCGCTCATGACTAGTTACGAGTATCGAGCACCCGAGCATGGTAGTGCCCGCTCATCACTAGTTACGAGTACTGAGCACCCGAGCATGGTAGTGCCCGCTCATCACTAGTTACGAGTACTGAGCACCCGAGCATGGTAGTGCCTGCTCATCACTAGTTACGAGTATCGAGCACCCGAGCATGGTAGTGACCGCTCATCACTAGTTACGAGTACTCAGGACCCGAGCATGGTAGTGCTCAATCATCACTAGTTACGAGTACCGAGCACTTGAGCATGGTAGTGCTCAATCATCACTAGTTACGAGTACCGAGCACATGAGCATGGTAGTGCCCGCTCATCACTAGTTACAAGTACCGAGCACCCGAGCATGGTAGTGCCCGCTCATCACTAGTTACGAGTACCAAGCACACGATCATGGTAGTGCTCAATCATCACTAGTTACGAGTACTGAGCACCTGAGTCTTGTAGTGCCCGCTCATCACTACTTACCAGTACTAAGCACCCGAGCATGGTAGTGCCCGCTCTTCACTAGTTATGAGTACTGAGCACCTGAGTCTTGTAGTGCCCGCTCATCACTACTTACCAGTACTAAGCACCCGAGCATGGTAGTGCCCGCTCTTCACTAGTTATGAGTACTGAGCACCTGAGCATGGTAGTGTCCGCTCATCACTAGTTACAAGTACTGAGCACCCGAGTATGTTAGTACTCGCTCATCACTAGTTACGAGTACTGAGCACCTGAGCATGGTAGTGCCCGCTCATCACTAGTTACGAGCACCCAAGCAAGGTAGTGCCTGCTCATCACTAGTTACCAGTACACAGCACCCGAGCATGGTAGAGCTCATTCATTACTAGTTACGAGTACTGAGCACCTGAGCATGGTAGTGCCCGCTCATCACTAGTTACGAGCACTGAGCACCTGAGCATGGAAGTGCCCGCTCATCACTAGTTACTAGTGTCCAGCACTCGAGCATGGTAGTGCCTGCTCATCACTAGTTACGAGCACCCGAGCATGGTAGTGCTCACTCATCACTATAATTAGTGTAACATATTAGGGCCATGATGAAGGCGCATTGTGCGCTGAAACGTGTTGTCGGTTACTGACCGCTATATGTGTAACTACTTGCTGACAATGTGTATTGTGGCTAACTTTTAAAGCAACTATATTAAAAGTTATATTTTATTGAAAATGAAAGCGGTCATCTGCCTGCATAATCTGGAGTGACTAGCTGTATTCATTCCTTGTTCACCTATTTCTTATTATAGTTACTATTTTCCAGACAGTCAAAAGGAAACCAAAACAAACAAAACCCAGTAATCTTACCCTGTCTTTAGCGTTTATATCCACGCCGGTAGCAATGAGATGTTCCACAATGTCTGGATGGCCGGTTCGTGTAGCGACGTGAAGGGGGGTACTAAGAACCTTAAAAAAAAAATTTGAAAATATTTTTGGGGGTTTAATCCCTCCAAAAGTGACCAAGAAGTTTGTAAATATTTACATATACAAATCATAACCTGCTAACGAGACGTGGAGACGCCGAATACCCCAGAGAAGTTCCTAGAAACACAGCCTTGCCGTACGGAATCTCTTACCTTGTCTTTCACATTGACTTCCGCCCCGCTGTCCTGAAGAAGCTTTATGACATCCAGCTTACCCCCGCGACAGGCCCAGTGCACGGCGGTGCAATCCAGCTACAGAGAAAAGATGAAACAACATCCAATCGTCATTCTTATATGACTGAGCCTGTGTTGTGGCCCACGGTCTGTTTTTCTATTTTTGCTATGGTAGAACCACAACTTTTGTTTATATGGTTTGGGTGAATTGCGGGAAAACAATGGCCGGATGCAACCTGTGAAAACAACTTTTAGAGGGGTTTTTGCTGCTTTTTTTGGAGCATGACTGAAGAGAAACTCCAAGTATTTCGGGAGGTTTCAGTTTTTGAGGAGGATTTGGAAAGTGTCTACTCCGTTTCTGCTCTAAAAGTTCCTAAAAAAAAAATCCCTCAGTGTGAACATACCCTAATAGAAGTCAAAATGCAAAGACCAGAGCTAAGAAAAGTTAGTACGAGGGTAATTACCTTCTGCACCAAAAAGTACTGCCTGTGTGACGCCCTGGACCAGGGGGTCACAGATAGGTCCTTGCACTATATCTGTCCCCCAAAAAGGTACAATCAGTCACCCAAAAACCCTGAGTCACCCCCATCTGTACCAGACGTCCACACCCGGGGGCGGAGTCAGGCGGTTGGCCACGCCCACCGAGGAGGATTGATGGTCAGGGTCGGGGAAAACCAGACAGTACAGTGGAGTGGAGTACAAGGCAGTGGAGAGTGAGGGTTGGAGTTGAGGAGTCGAGTAGAGTGGAGTAGAGCAGAAGTCTGTCAGGGCCTAGGTTGGAGCCTAGGGACCCTGTGGCCAGGAGACAGGCGGTGGTGACCGTCTGCAGGAGGCTGGGAGTAGAACCGGCGGAACCGTCAAGGCACCGGGGCAGGGTAGTAGCCCGCCGGTACCGAATCGGGGAGTCAAACCGAAACCGGAGAACCAGGAAAGGGTACTCAGACCCCGTGCAAGGCCCAGAAACAACTGGACCATGTCAAATTAACTGACTGCGGTCTGGACTCTAGGTCCATTCCCACCCCAAGTCCTGAGAGAAGGCAACAGCCCACCGAGGGGGATAGGAAGCCACCGCCCAGGCACCAAGATCCCATGGGCCAGTGCCAGGGGGCAAAAGGGCTCCTCCGGCATCTACAAGTCAGGGAGCGGACTACCGCTGCTCAGGCATAGTAGTCACACAGCTTACAGAGGTGCAGGAGAAAGACGGACACCATCAACCCGAGTAGGGGGAATAACGCAGCCGGCTGCGGGCACCGACCACCATCCCGTTTTTGGTTTACCAGTGACTCCAGTGTGGTTCCTCAGAGTGAGTACACCAATGCCCTCCGGCACCGCACCGCGCTACGCCGCCCTGCCCTGCACCCCTCGGGCATCACCTTATCCCTCAGCGGGCCCTGGGACCCACACGCCCCTACCCACGGAGGGAGCCAACACCTAGTTGCGCCACGACACCGCACCCGGGAGCCCCCACCATCACCAGCAGCGGTGGTGCCAATAATCACCATGATCCGTGGGTGGCATCACGAACAATCTCTATAGCGGCCCCGGCCGCGCACCCACCCGATCACCAAAATAACCACCCCTTTGCAGAGCGACGTGACCCCCGGTCCGGAGGCGCTCGAGCCACCGACACACACCCGAGCCCGGATCCGAGCCGCTCGGCAGCAGCAACCGAGCGCGGGGCGATACACCTGTACGAAAAGGGGACGTGCTTCATGCTATTTAGTACCACTGGGATTCAGGATAATTTATCAACATGTCTTGTGCACTAATGCAGTGAAGTTGTAAATGGAAGTATCCCCAATGGTCTAGGGCAGAGAATTTGTACCATTAAGCATCCTTGGTGGTCTAGGACAGAGAAATAGTAAGCTTAAGTAACCTTGGTGGTCTAGTGCTGTGACATTGTAAGTATCCCTGATGGTCTAGGGAAGAGAAGCTGTAAGTGTAAGTATCCATGATGGTCTAGTGAAGTGAAGCTGTAAGTGTAAGTATCCATGGTGGTCTAGGGAAGAAAAACTGGAAGTATCCATGATGGTCTACGAAAGAGAAGCTGTAAGTGTAAGTATCCATGGTGGTCTATGGAAGAGAAGCTGTAAGTGTAAGTATCCATGGTGGTCTAGGGAAGAGAAGCTGTAAATGTAAGTATCCATGGTGGTCTAGGGAAGAAAAACTGGAAGTATCCATGATGGTCTACGAAAGAGAAGCTGTAAGTGTAAGTATCCATGGTGGTCTATGGAAGAGAAGCTGTAAGTGTAAGTATCCATGGTGGTCTAAGGAAGAGAAGCTGTAAGTGTAAGTATCCATGATGGTCTAGTGAAGAGAAGCTGTAAGTGTAAGTATCCATGGTGGTCTAGGGAAGAAAAACTGGAAGTTTCCATGATGGTTTACGAAAGAGAAGCTGTAAGTGTAAATATCCATGGTGGTCTATAGAAGAGAAGCTGTAAGTGTAAGTATCCATGGTGGTCTAAGGAAGAGAAGCTGTAAGTGTAAGTATCCATGGTGGTCTAAGGAAGAGACGCTGTAAGTATCCATGATGGTCTACGAAAGAGAAGCTGTAAGTGTAAGTATCCATGGTGGTCTAGGGAAGAGAAGCTGTAAGTGTAAGCATCCATGGTGGTCTACGGAAGAGAAGCTGTAAGTGTAAGTATCCATGGTGGTCTAGGGAAGAGAAGCTGTAAGTGTAAGTATCCATGGTGGTCTACGGAAGAGAAGCTGTAAGTGTAAGTATCCATGGTGGTCTAAGGAAGAGAAGCTGTAAGTGTAAGTATCCATGGTGGTCTAAGGAAGAGAAGCTGTAATTGTTCGTATCCATGATGGTCTAGGGAAGAGAAGATGTAAGTGGATTATTGTGGTTATGGGAAATATCACTATCCCTGGTGGTCTACTATTGACAAGGGTGCACAAGTTGGCTCTATACCCATTTTCCAGGAAAGTTGCAATAACTTAAAATAAACAAGGGAGTAACTAGTCTGAGTATCATGGCAGCTGGAGACATGGCAGAAAGGACACATGCCAGACAGTCCACAAATGAGAGTATAGCGCCCCTGAAGCCATCAGGGAGCTACAAGGTACTGCATCCCCACCAGGATGCAGGGCCTACCCCCAGGGACCAAGAAGACAAGTGCCGGTAACACCCAAACATTCCAGTTAATCCCTATTTTTGTCCCCAAATTCCCCAAAGACTGGTAACAGACTAGGGTTGGACCCAATGGATGGCCACCTAGAGGGTGGAGCCGATCCAGTCCACTAGACAACCTGGTGGCAGGGGCAGAAAATAGAGAGTCAGTAGTTAGTCGGTGACAGTGAAGGAGTGTGTAAGCATCGACAGGAGTGTGACGGTGACCTGAGGGCCCAGGCGTTCGGTTGCCAGTGGAGTACGGTGGAGTACTTCCGGAACCATAGCACCAACGGGGTACAGAATCCTAGGTCAGGAAAATGCTCCAGGCAGACCTGATAAAATCTGTGAGGGGACCATCAAGGACTTCACTGACCTTGAAGTTTGGGACACAGTAGCAACGGGAGAATCGGGGAACAGGACCAGAGACTCCAACCCCACAGGGTTCACGCTACCATCATACGGAATACCGTTGAGAGACTACCAGGAGGGGACCCCCAGAAGCTCTAAGCCATGGTGACCCACCAAGCAGAGACAGGTGCAGTGGAAAGAAGCCACCAGGTCACTACACCGGCACTGAGACTAAGGGCACAAACGGTCAAGACCAGCCTTCCTCGGGTGACCAGTTTGCAACAGTTATATTGCAACCCCTTGTGTAGCCTATCTTCTTTCCGCACCCATCAACATCACTTATCCTCTGGGGCCCGGCCCTACTTGTGGACCCACCAACCAGAGACAGGTGCAGGGGAAAAAAGCCACCAGGTCACAACTCCGGCACTGGGACTAAGGGGACCGGTGGTCAAGACCAGCCTTCCTCGGGTGACCAGTTTGCAATAGTTATACTGCAACCCCTTGATTGGCCTACCTTCTTTCCGCACCCATCAACATCACGTATCCTCTGGGGCCCGGCCCTGCTTGCAGAGGGCCTAACATCTAGGCTTCCACCAACACCAGCCCCAGTAGTGAGAACTGTGCAGTGGCGGCTCCATCTACATAGCCACAACCCGCAAGTGGCGTCATGCTATAAACTTTCATCTAACCTCCCTTGTAAATATACCCCTTTTAAAAAAGTGTCCCCAGGGTCACGGAACGGGGCAACGGCCACCAAGTGACATCTCCCCAGCAGTATACAGCCCGGGACCGAGTACCCCATAGCTCTGGGCCACACAAGGGGTGTGATCGCATTATCCAGCATCCCAGAGGGGTCCTCATTTGGATCATTGCCATTGTTTTTCTTCTATGACACAACTTACTGTCTTACCCGATCTCTGAAGTTGACAGTAGATCCGCTGTCTATAAGTTTCTTAATGATTTCAATGTGACCCTCCAAAGAAGCTCGATGGAGCGCTGTCCGCTTGAACTGTAAAAATAATACCCCCAATTAATTACACAAATTGGATTTATAGGAGCTTCACAATTAGGGGTGATGGAACATCATTTTCACCATTTTTGCACTGTTTGGTAGAACAGGGAACTTTTTTCCCCCTTTAGAATGGAGCTGCTCTGCACTTGGATTTTTCCAGAAGCCCCATAGGGTATGAATGGAGCTGCGGTGCACTTGGATTTTTCATGCAGCCTCATAGGGTATGAATGGAGCTGCGGTGCACTTGGATTTTTCCGGCAGCCCCATACTGTATGAATTGAGCTGCGGTTGGGCTTCTGACCTGCTGCATTTTCATGTAATGGTAATATTCGCTCCCCGATCCGTCGATCAGTGCCGTTCCCAGGAGAGGCACCCACCGATGAGCAAGTCATCAAATAAACTATGGATAGGTGATAAATTATAACCGGCCAATTCTTGAACCAACACAATTTGTAATTTGAGTCCCACAGGACATAAGACCACGATATATGAAAAAGGGGTTCAGTTTTTGTCCATACATGGGTGTCTTTTATAACAGAAGTCCCTTACAGACTCCTCCGTCCTTGATTTCACCCCTACAGCGAGCTCCGGGACTTTTACATGTAATTGAAATTCATTACAACCGTCCAACCTCCCAAAAGGCTTCGGTGCTCCTATTTTTAGGCTAATAAATAAATAATTGCACACATGTCACATGAGCGGATCGCCTTACAGCCCGTCTGGTGATAATATGTGCCGAGCTAGCGGCTTTCAATCATGTAATTGGTAAATTAGGCGGATGATAATGATTGTTGTGATTATCGAGCGTAGAACTTAATCTCGGGGCAAACCTTTGGCTCCGGCTACGGAACGGAATGCACAAAGTTGGCCAAGAAATGCCTTGATGAGATACGGTTGATACCCAAATGTCTTAGATAGTGCGAACAAGCTGAGCAGAAGTATTTTAGACGTACCTCATCACAAGTGTCTGGGGAACCACCATCTTCTAAGAACTTCTCGATTATGTTCATTTTTCCTTCAACTGCAGCTTTCATGAATGTGTCGGCACTGATGGGTTCTATCTAGAGGGCAAAAATGGATCTTGTGACTGAGGGTTTATTCTCTACTGATATTATATTGACATATATGAAACATTTTGTCTAATCTCGGGACACAGCAGAGTCCTCTTTTGCCAAAAATTTTGGATTGTTAAGGGATCTACAATATTAAAATAAGCTGATCTGTACGGAAAAATATCTATGAGAAAAAACATCCTGCACATTTTGGCAACGGACCGACTGCTATTATTTAGACATCTGTTTTAAGGGAACCTATTTTAATAACAAATTTGAAGATTCAAAGAGATATGTAGCATTGGCGTTTCAGCAGAGATGCCGACTTACTCACCATCCCAGCCGGGTCCCATACTGCTCTGCTGCTGCATGGCCTCCCACATGTGCTGGTTCCTCCTTCCCCTCCCAGGCCCTGTACATGCCACACAGTGTTCCCGGGATTGAACTTAAGATATGTGAGCACACACTGGCCCTCCTCTTAAAGGGCCCGCCTGCTATTTCCAGGAAATGCCTCTCCGCCTGAGAGGCACAGTGTATTTCAGGCATCCTCCCATTAGGGAAGGTGCCTACGCAACGCTTCTAGTTAGTCAGTCAGTCTCCACTCTGCTACCTAGTTAGTTATTAGGTCATGAGCTCCTGTCGCGTTATCCGTGTGTCCGTCTCCATACCTGTCTATCTTACCGTGCCCACCAATCCTGTCCGTACCCGCCTGTCCAACCTGCCTCAGTCATTCCACCTGTACCCGAGTTCTTCACCTGTCGTGGGGGTCAGCTGTCACAGTCCCGGTCACTCCCCTGGGAGTGGTACCTGGCGTCCGCCTCGCAGTGGGCGCTTAGTTAAGCCCGTCCCACTAAAGGCTAAGCCCAGGTCCTCCCTGTGGTCCAGTTGGTCCACTAATCCCGCTCACTGCCCCTACTCTGGCTGCGTACATTATAGGATATTCCATAAATGCATCCACAACGGCTGCTCCATTTAACCTTCTGGCTGCGGACAGAACTTGTGTCCTCCGTTCTGGTAATCGGTGGGAGTCCTGGCAGTGCACCCATATGGAGCCAACAATTATCACCTTCTCACTAATGTTTAGGCCTCGGATAACCCTTGACGTCTTTTTGAAGTCTTCTAAAGAAATTCAAACTTGAGACATGTCTTCAAGAGTCCATCTCACTATATAAATAATATTTTTGACCACATATCAAGAAGTTTGATGTGTTGTTTTATCTGTGAGTGGTAGAGGTGCCACCATACATTTATTAAAGAAGACCTGTCACTTGTCATAAATATGTAATTTTTCTTTACCCAGTGTAATTGCTGCTGTTCTCCTGAATACGGCGCTGTTTTTCTTTTAATCTTGTGTCTCGCTGTTCCTGAGCTATTGTTTCCTCTTCCTGGGATATACAATGATGAGCAAAAGGGTAACAATGATTTGAGCTTTTGACCTTCAGGCTCCACATCTCACCATCCACTACAGCTTTGAGCGTGAGACGACCTTCATTTTATAGACAATCATCTTGGCTATCTCATACATAAATGTGACTTGCAGCTATTTAGCATATGATTAGTTATGCAGATTCTTGCCATGTCACTGTATTGTTACTGTTTTTCTCTTTTGGTGAAAAAATCTTTTTCTTCCTGTATACGACAAATTACAACCTGTTTTCAAATTCCCTAATAGTTCAGTGTGTTATTAGGTTGATTCCCAAGCGAAAGGTGACTGGTTCGAATGGAGGAGCAGCCTTGAAGACGATTTCCCAAGAAGAGAAATATTATCATCCAGCTCATCGAAATTGGTCTCTCGTCCAAGAAAATTGCCAAACTGCATCATGTGAGGCCATGACAGTTGGAAGAATAAGAAATGAAGCCTGTCCATCCATTCAAAAGCCAAGAGGTGAACATCCGGGCAAAATATCGGAGTCAACAAGTCGTCTCATCACAAGGTCTATCAGTTGTGGAGCGACAAACCCGGCAGCGGAGGCGGCTCGTATGCTTCATAATAGTGAGATCACAGACGTCTATGTAAGCACCGAGTGACGAATGTTACACAAGTCTGGAATGGTGGCCTGAAAAAAGGTGAAGAAGCCTCAACTTCAATATCATAAGAAGCGTCGGCTCGAGTTTGCAAAGAAGAAAGAAAAGTGGACGGTGAAGATTGGAAACGAGGGATTTGGAGCGATGAGATGAAAGTCAATAGACGGCTATGATGGGGGCAAATGGGTCTGGAAGAAACAAGGGAAAAGGTGCTAATGGATCGAGAAACTGAAGGAACGGTCAAGTTCAGTGGAGGAAGCCAGATAATGTGGGGGTGTATCACAGCCAAAGGTGTTGGATACTTGACCGGGATCGATGGTGGTCTCAATGCTGAGCTATATGTGAGTAAACTACAAGACGAGTTACTTCATACACTCGAGTACTATGGGTATGAAAAGGACAACACAGTGTTCCTGCAGGACAATGACTAGAAGCATAAGGCGAGATTGAAGAAGACATGGTGCAATGACAATGAAGTAGAGGAGCTGGATTGTCCCCACAGTCCCCAGACCTCAACCCAATCCAACACTTGTGGGTAGAGATGAAGAAAAAGCTGTATACATCCCCAAGAGAGCGATCAGTATACACCAACACTGGGAACGTGGAGAAGAGACCTGACCCGTATACACCAACACTCGGAACATGAAGAAGAGACCTGACCAGTATTCACCAACACTGGGAACGTGTAGAAGAGACCTGACCAGAATACACCAACACTGGGAACATGGAGAAGAGACCTGACCAGTATACACCAATACTGGGAACGTGGAGAAGAGACCTGACCACTGGGAACGTGGAGAAGAGACCTGACCAGTATACACCAACACTGGGAACGTGGAGAAGAGACCTGACCAGTATACACCAACACTGGGAATGTGGAGAAGAGACCTGACCAGTATGCACCAACACTGGGAATGTGGAGAAGAGACCTGACCAGTATGCACCAACACTGGGAACATGGAGAAGAGACCTGACCAGTATACACCAACACTGGGAACGTGGAGAAGAGACCTGACCAGTATACACCAACACTGGGAACATGGAGAAGAGACCTGACCAGTATACACCAACACTGGAAACTTGGAGAAAAGACCTGACCAATATACACCAACACCGGGAACGTGGAGAAGAGACCTGACCAGTATACACCAACACTGGGAACGTGGAGAAGAGACCTGACCACTGGGAACGTGGAGAAGAGACCTGACCAGTATACACCAACACTGGGAACGTGGAGAAGAGACCTGACCAGTATACACCAACACTGGGAATGTGGAGAAGAGACCTGACCAGTATGCACCAACACTGGGAACATGGAGAAGAGACCTGACCAGTATACACCAACACTGGGAACGTGGAGAAGAGACCTGACCAGTATACACCAACACTGGGAACATGGAGAAGAGACCTGACCAGTATACACCAACACTGGAAACTTGGAGAAAAGACCTGACCAATATACACCAACACCGGGAACTTGGAGAAGAGACCTGACCAGTATACACCAACACTGGGAACATGGAGAAGAGACCTGACCAGTATACACCAACACTGGGAACGTGTAGAAGAGACCTGACCAGTATACACCAACACTGGGAACATGGAGAAGAGACCTGACCAGTATACACCAACACTGGGAACGTGGAGAAGAGACCTGACCAGTATACCCCAACACTGGGAACGTGTAGAAGAGACTTGACCAGTATACACCAAAACTGGGAACATGGAGAAGAGACCTGACCAGTATACCCCAACACTGGGAACGTGGAGAAGAGACCTGACCAGTATACACCAACACTGGGAACATGGAAAAGAGACCTGGGATCAGATATTGGACAACACATGCTTGAATCTGATCGAGAGCCTAAAAGGATTCAGGCCGTGCTGAAAGCCAAAGGTGGATTTACAAAACACTACCAAAATGATAAAAATTTAAATTTAGATTTTTAGGAGCAAAACAGTAACAATGCAGTGACATGACAAGAATCTGCATAACTAATCATATGCTAAATAGCTGCAAGTCACATTTAATGTGGGGGTGTATCACAGCCAAAGGTGTTGGATACTTGACTGGGATCGATGGTGGTCTCAATGCTGAGCTATATGTGAGTAAACTACAAGACGAGTTACTTCATACACTCGAGTACTATGGGTATGAAAAGGACAACATAGTGTTCCTGCAGGACAATGACCAGAAGCATAAGGCGAGATTGAAGAAGATATGGTGCAATGACAATGAAGTAGAGGAGCTGGATTGTCCCCACAGTCCCCAGACCTCAACCCAATCCAACACTTGTGGGTAGAGATGAAGAAAAAGCTGTATACATCCCCAAGAGAGCGATTAGTATACACCAACACTGGGAACGTGGAGAAGAGACCTGACCAGTATACACCAACACTGGGAACGTGTAGAAGAGACCTGACCAGAATACACCAACACTGGGAACATGGAGAAGAGACCTGACCAGTATACACCAACACTGGGAACGTGGAGAAGAGACCTGACCACTGGGAACGTGGAGAAGAGACCTGACCAGTATATACTGTTGAGGACAAGAGTTGAGTATACAAAAATACTTAATTCAGCCATTTCATAGATTCAGGTATATAGTTTAGTAAGATGTAAACTAACACACATATCTATGCATGTCTTTGTTCTCTTTTATTCTTTTACTAATACGTTTATATAGATATATTGCATATTCAGTGTATTTTCCTTAGACTCAGTATAAACTAGGATATATATATATATGTATGTATAGCTTGAAGATGGCTGCCATTTCCTGTCCTGCACCCAAGACAGATGGACAAAAGAAATTCCTGTAGCCTGGACTGACCAATCCAAGGAGGATGTGCAGATCTCTCTACGTCATGAAGCCCTGCCCTGCGATATTTGATTGGACTAAAACTTTTGTTTACACCCCCTTACTGCTCGGTTTAGAGTTTTTTCAAATAATAAAGATTACTTGGTCAAGAGCCAGTCATGGAGATAGATGTAACTGACTTGCTGTCCAGTTATTCTTCATTCTCGTGTGCACCCATGACAATGTATGATTTGAAACAGCAGCCAGATCCCGAGAGATCCTTTGAGTCTCATCATCATCGTCATGTTGAACTTGACAACACCAACACTGGGAACGTGGAGAAGAGACCTGACCAGTATACACCAACACTGGGAATGTGGAGAAGAGACCTGACCAGTATGCACCAACACTGGGAACATGGAGAAGAGACCTGACCAGTATACACCAACACTGGGAACGTGGAGAAGAGACCTGACCAGTATGCACCAACACTGGGAACGTGGAGAAGAGACCTGACCAGTATACACCAACACTGGGAACGTGGAGAAGAGACCTGACCAGTATACACCAACACTGGGAACGTGGAGAAGAGACCTGACCAGTATACACCAACACTGGGAACATGTAGAAGAGACCTGACCAGTATGCACCAACACTGGGAACGTGGAGAAGAGACCTGACCAGTATGCACCAACACTGGGAACGTGGAGAAGAGACCTGACCAGTATACACCAACACTGGGAACGTGGAGAAGAGACCTGACCAGTATACACTAACACTGGGAATGTGGAGAAGAGACCTGACCAGTATGCACCAACACTGGGAACATGGAGAAGAGACCTGACCAGTATACACCAACACTGGGAACGTGGAGAAGAGACCTGACCAGTATGCACCAACACTGGGAACGTGGAGAAGAGACCTGACCAGTATACACCAACACTGGGAACGTGGAGAAGAGACCTGACCAGTATACACCAACACTGGGAACATGTAGAAGAGACCTGACCAGTATACACCAACACTGGGAACGTGGAGAAGAGACCTGACCAGTATGCACCAACACTGGGAACGTGGAGAAGAGACCTGACCAGTATGCACCAACACTGGGAACGTGGAGAAGAGACCTGACCAGTATACACCAACACTGGGAACGTGGAGAAGAGACCTGACCAGTATACACCAACACTGGGAACATGTAGAAGAGACCTGACCAGTATACACCAACACTGGGAACGTGGAGAAGAGACCTGACCAGTATGCACCAATACTGGGAACGTGGAGAAGAGACCTGACCAGTATGCACCAACACTGGGAACGTGGAGAAGAGACCTGACCAGTATACACCAACACTGGGAACGTGGAGAAGAGACCTGACCAGTATACACCAACACTGGGAACGTAGAGAAGAGACCTGACCAGTATACCCCAACACTGGGAACGTGGAGAAGAGACCTGACCAGTATGCACCAACACTGGGAACGTGGAGAAGAGACCTGACCAGTATACACCAACACTGGGAACGTGGAGAAGAGACCTGACCAGTATACACCAACACTGGGAATGTGGAAAAGAGACCTGACCAGTATGCACCAACACTGGGAACATGGAGAAGAGACCTGACCAGTATACACCAACACTGGGAACGTATAGAAGAGACCTGACCAGTATACACCAACACTGGGAACATGGAGAAGAGACCTGACCAGTATGCACCAACACTGGGAACATGGAGAAGAGACCTGACCAGTATACACCAACACTGGGAACGTGGAGAAGAGACCTGACCAGTATACACCAACACTGGGAACATGGAGAAAAGACCTGACCAATATACACCAACACCGGGAACGTGGAGAAGAGATCTGACCAGTATACACCAACACTGGGAACATGGAGAAGAGACCTGACCAGTATACACCAACACTGGGAACGTGGAGTGGAGACCTGACCACTATACACCAACACTGGGAACATGTAGAAGAGACCTGACCCGTATACACCAACACTGGGAACATGGAGAAGAGACCTGACCAGTATACCCCAACACTGGGAACGTGGAGAAGAGACCTGACCAGTATACACCAACACTGGGAACATGGAGAAGAGACCTGACCAGTATACACCAACACTGGGAACATGGAGAAGAGACCTGACCAGTATACACCAACACTGGGAACATGGAGAAGAGACCTGACCAGTATACACCAACACTGGGAACGTGTAGAAGAGACCTGACCAGTATACACCAACACTGGGAACATGTAGAAGAGACCTGACCCGTATACACCAACACTGGGAACATGGAGAAGAGACCTGACCAGTATGCACCAGCACTGGGAATGTGGAGAAGAGACCTGACCAGTATACACCAACACTGGGAACATGGAGAAGAGACCTGTCCAGTATACACCAACACTGGGAACATGGAGAAGAGACCTGACCAGTATACACCAACACTGGGAACATGGAAAAGAGACCTGGGATCAGATATTGGACAACACATGCTTGAATCTGATCGAGAGCCTAAAAGGATTCAGGCCGTGCTGAAAGCCAAAGGTGGATTTACAAAACACTACCAAAATGATAAAAATTTAAATTTAGATTTTTAGGAGCAAAACAGTAACAATGCAGTGACATGACAAGAATCTGCATAACTAATCATATGCTAAATAGCTGCAAGTCACATTTATGTATGAGATAGCCAAGATGATTGTCTACAATATGAAGGTCGTCTCACGCTCAAAGCTGTAGTGGATGGTGAGATATGGAGCCTGAAAGTCAAAAACTGAAAATATTGTTACCCTTTTGCTTGTCAGTGTAAATGTAGTCTTTTTAGCCAAGTGGGCGTGGTTGTCAATATTTCTATGTGGGTGCTTTTTAGAGGACCATGCCCACTTGTCTAATAAGGCTATATTTATATACAGGAAACATAGAGGAGCAGAAACAAGAGAAAAACAACTTTTAATTCAGGAGAACAACAACATTTGCGGCAGGTAAAAATAAAATATTTATGGTACATGATAAGTCCTCTATACTAAACCATATACTTACAATCTCTTCTACTTCTGGCTTAGGTTCTGGAGCCACCACTTGCGACTTCTTCTTTTTACGCTCTTGTCTCCTTTTGCGTATTTCAATAAAGTTTTCTATCCCGCCAATATCTACTATTTCCTTACGCAAATCCACAGAGGTTTTCCGTACCCGGTCTTCATCCTGTGGGAGTCAATGTGTATTGGTGGTCAGTCTATTATTACCTGCAGCCCTAAGAGTGCAAAGGTAATGGGTAAAATCTTGAAGGAAATTTTAAATTGAGTCTGCATCACATTTTTGCTATGAAATCTGAGAGCAGCATGATGTAGAGACAGAGAGCCTGATTCCAGCAGTGTGTCACTTACTGAGCTGTTTGCTGTCATTTTGATATAATCTCTGTATTCTCTACTGTAGATGTAGAGAATACTGATCTGCAGCAGAGAATACAGAGATTGTATAACCCCGCTCACACCAATGATTGGCAGTTTTCTGTGTACACTGTGCATAGACTGAAAGCTGATAATAATAATATAATAATATTTATTAATTTATATAGCACTGTTAATTCCGCAGCGCTTTACATACAATGGCAACACTGTCCCCATTAGGGCTCACAATCTAAAGTCTCTAGGAGTATGTCTTTGGAGTGTGGGAGGAAACCGGAGAACCCGGAGGAAACCCACATAAACATGGGGAGAACATACAAACTCCTTGCAGATGATGTCCTTGGTGGGATTTGAACCCAGGACCCCAGCGCTGCAAAGCTGGAGTGCTAACCACTGAGCCACCACAAGACTGCAGTGCTAACCACTGAGCCACCACAAGACTGTAGTGCTAACCACTGAGCCACCACAAGACTGCAGTGCTAACCACTGAGCCACCACAAGACTGCAGTGCTAACCACTGAGCCACCACAAGACTGCAGTGCTAACCACTGAGCCACCGTGCTAATCCGTGGTGGTGTTAACCTAGAAGGCATGAGCCTTAACAAAACTTGGATTGTTGGCCAGTCACACCAAAATTGGAAAGTTGTTCTCTAGGAGATAAGTGACTGGATGAGGAGCAAACAAAGGGGCGCTTGGAGAAGTTGAACCTCCCCATGTTTTGGAGGCTCAGGAGAGATAGCGGTCGGATGAACAATCTGTTGCACAGATTAGACCTCAGCCTTCCAGACTTGCAATATTACTTTTTGTTACATTCCTCTAACTTTTTGAAGGACAGATGTACTTTTTGACCAACAACTGTTCCAAAAATTGGTCATGATGAATACAGTCATGAAATCACTCGCAAATTCCTCCCGCCCGGCTCCCACGTCTGGCTCTGTATACCAGTATGTTCCTGTGCAATTTACAGCTCTGTGCTGCGCGGAGCTGTGTGTTCAGCTGCTCTATACAATGATGAAGGACCGGCCGCTGAAAGCTATACATCACACAAAGGCGGGAGACGGACATGAGGGTAAGAATGGGACCAGGGCAGCAGCCACAATGTACAGGAGATGTATACCTTCACTGAATATTGATGGCCAAGCAAATAATGAGGTAATAAAGTGTACGTTCAGAGAGCAAGTGTGCGGTCTGTGGGTAAGGATGGAGATATGGAAAGATATAGAGAGAGTTGGATAGATAGATAGATGGAGAGATAGATAGATATTTGGATAGATAGATAGATAGATAGATAGATAGAGGGATATTTGGATAGCTAGATGGAGATAGATAGATAGATAGATAGATAGATAGATAGATAGATAGATAGATAGATAGAGGGATAGATAGATAGATAGATAGATAGATAGATAGAGGGATAGATAGATAGATAATAGATAGATAGAGGGATAGATAGATAGATAATAGATAGATAGAGGGATAGATAGATAGATAGATAGATAGATAGATAGATAGAATGAGGGATAGATAGATAGATAGCTGGAGATAGATAGAAAGATAGATAAATAGATGGATAGATGGATAGATTGATGGATAGATAGATAGATAGATACATGGATAGATATAGAGGGATAGATAGATAGATACATAGATAGATAGATAGATAGATGGATAGCTAGATGGAGATAAATAGATAGATAGATAGATATAGAGGGATAGATAGATAGATAATAGATAGAGGGATAGATAGATAGAGGGATAGATAGATAGATAGATACATGGATAGATAGATAGATAGATAGATGGATAGCTAGATGGAAATAGATAGATAGATAGATAGATAGAAGCATAGATAGATAGATAGATAGAAGCATAGATAGATAGATACGCCACCCCAAAGACAGGCAGACCCTGAGCCTGTACAGACTGAGTGCCCACAGCCTAGAGGTGGAGACAGGGCGGCACCGACAGACATACAAGCCGCGGGAGAACAGACTGTGCCAGCACTGCCAGCAGGGGGCTCTGGAGGACGAGGAGCACTTCCTGCTGCACTGTGACAAATACTCAGCAGTGAGAGCCTCCCACTTCCAGAAACTTACCGCTCATACCCCGGACTTTCCATCCATGGACGAGGAGAGGAAACTCCGCATCCTACTGGGGGAAGAGGAATCAATGGTGGAGATCGCCGCCCAATATGTCTCCACATGTCATAAGCTGAGGGGAACATAAGGCCCCTAAAAGGACTTTCAGAGCTCAAATTGTGCCCCCAACTCCCCATAACCCTGATCCCCTCCCACCACACTTACTGTATTTCTCTTGCTTTGGCAACACTAATTGTATTTTGGTCCTGCCAATAAAGTATATTTGAATTTGAATTTACATAGATAGATAGATACATGGATAGATAGATAGATAGATAGATAGATAGATAGATAGATAGATAGATGGATAGATACATGGATAGATAGATAGATAGATAGAGGGATAGATGATAGATAGATAGATAGATACATGGCTAGATAGATAGATACATGGATAGATGATAGATAGATAGATAAAGATGGAGAGATAGATGGCCAGATGGATGGGTAAATGGATGGGTAGATGGATGGATGGATAGATGGATGGAGAGACAAATAGATAGATGGATGGAGAGATGGATAGATGGAGAGATGGCAAGATAGATGGAGAGATGGAAAGATAGATAGATAGATAGATAGATAGATAGATAGATAGATAGATAGATGTAGATATGGATAGCTAGATGGAGAGATGGATATATGAATGTAGAGATGAATAGATATATAGATGGATGGAGAGATGGCTATAGATGGCGAGATGGATGGAGAGATGGATGGAGAGATGGATGGAGAGATGGATGGAGAGATGGATGGAGAGATGGATATATGAATGGAGAGATGAATAGATATATAGATGGATGGAGAGATGGATGGAGAGATGGATGGAGAGATGGATGGAGAGATAGATAGATGGATGGAGAGATAGTTGGAATGATGGATTAATAGATGGATGGAGAGATAGTTGAGGAGATGGATAGATCGACAGATGGATAGATACATAGATAGAACAAGGTGTTGGACCAGATGACCCAAGATTCTATGCGATTGATAGATACCTGCAAATTTGTCAGATTCCGGTTCACTGGGGGTTTGCAATTTTCTTTATTTAATTCATTCCGGTCTATGTCAATCACACCAATCTTCCGAAAGCGAGGCTTCAATATCTAAAATACATTTTTAAAAAGTCATGTGTTTTTAATTGTAGCCATATTCTTATAAAAGAAGGAAGAGTAAAAAGATTGAAAAGAAAAAAAAATAGATATTAAATACAGGGGTTGTCATAAATAACAATTATTATTACTCTTATTTCCGATTATTTATTTGTATTATTATTGCTATTATCACGTGCATATACTGTAATTCTATTGCTCTACCCAGAGATTATTTATAAACTGTGTCATAAATTTTTTGAATCACTCAATTAATTAATAGGCACTAGTGACACTGATATTTGGTATCAGATTGCCTGAAGGATCCCAGTGAGATTATACGGTATTACTGAGTGCACTGTAGACGGATAGTACAGAGGATTAATATTTACTGGGTCAGTTTATTAATTCTGTGCTATTATGAGAATCAATGTTTGTATTTATTAGTCAATAGTCAGTATTATAATGTTTTATCACTTATAATCATCATTTCCAATGATGTTCAATCTCATTTCAACTCCTAATCTATCTATCTATCTATCTATCCATTTATCATCTACCTATCTATTCATCTATCTATCTATCTATCTATCTATCTATCTATCTATTCCTCTATCTATCTATCTATTCATTTATCTATCCATCTATCTATTCATCTATCTATCTATCTATCTATCTATTCATTTATCTATCTATCTATCTATTCATTTATCTATCTATCTATTCATCTATCTATCTATCTATCCCTCTATCTATCTATCTATCTATCTATCTATCTATTCCTCTATCTATCTATCTATTCATCTATCTATCTATCTATTCATTTATCTATCTATCTATCTATTCATTTATCTATCTATCTATTCATCTATCTATCTATTATCTATCTATCTATTCATTTATGTATCTATTCCTCTATCTATCTATATCTATCTATTTATCTATCATCCATCTATCTATCTATCTATTCATCTACCTATCATCTATCTATCTATCCCTCTATCTATCTATTCATCTACCTATCTATTTATCATCTAGATCTATCAATCATCTATCTATCTATCCATCCATCGATCCTTCTATCTATATCTATCTATCTATCTATCATCTATTTATCCATCCATCCATATTTCTATCTATCATCCATCTATCCTAACATCTATCTATCTATCTATCTATCATCCATTTATCCTAACATCTATCTATCTATCTATCTATCTATCTATCTATTCCTCTATCTATCTATCTATTCATTTATCTATCTATCTATTCATCTATCTATCTATCTATTCATTTATCTATCTATCTATCTATTCATTTATCTATCTATCTATTCATCTATCTATCTTTCTATTCATTTATGTATCTATTCCTCTATCTATCTATATCTATCTATTTATCTATCATCCATCTATCTATCTATCTATTCATCTACCTATCTATTTATCTATCAACTATATCTATCAATCATCTATCTATCTATCCATCCATCGATCCTTCTATCTATATCTATCTATCTATCTATCATCTATTTATCCATCCATCCATATTTCTATCTATCATCCATCTATCCTAACATCTATCTATCTATCTATCATCCATTTATCCTAACATCTATCTATCTATCTATCTATCTATATATCCCTCTATCTATCTATCTATCTATCTATCTATCTATCTATCTATCTATCTATCCATCTATCCCTCTATCTATCTATCTATCTATCTATCCATCTATCCCTCTATCTATCTATCTATCTATCTATCCATCTATCCCTCTATCTATCTATCTATATATATATCTATCTATCTATCTATATATCCCTCTATCTATCTATCTATCTATCTATATATATATCTATCTATCTATCTATATATCCCTCTATCTATCTATCTATCTATCTATATATATATCCCTCTATCTATCTATATATCCCTCTATCTGTCTATCTATCTAGATGTCTGTCTATCTATCCATTTATCTCTAGCTATTAACCATCTTATGTTTATCTACATATCTATCATATTGATTTATAAACCTATGTTTATCTCTACCATGAATTTGACCAATCTACCCACTTTCCACTGGTGTTCCTAATTAGTTTTATTTACATCTATTGTTAAATAACCTTCATTCAAGGCGCCAGAAAAAAAAATTAATTTTAACATCAACCATACTGGATTATAGCTATGGCCTTACGTTAAAGCAAAAAAAAAATTTCAAACAAAAAAAAAAACTTGATAAAAAGTTAAAACTAATCAAAGCCAGTTAAAAAGCAGTTTGAGAAAAGCCAAATAATTCCATAAATGTATAACCTATAATAACATAAAGTTATCACTCACCTCATTTTCTTTCTCGAGTTCTAATTTTTGGTCAATGATCTCGGTGGCCCATTTCACGTTGTCCTCCATTTTTAATATTCCAGAAAAGAATTGCAAATCGAGACTGAATGTTGGGCTGAATGTTTGGTGTTTATGTATATTTTGATATAAGAGGATGATGAGTAGAAAGTAGAGTTGTCCATTTCATCTCCAGTTCTCAGGGAACTTTATAGAGAAGGTCCAGGGACGGCTCCACCCATGTGGCCATCAGAAGATCCAGGACCCGCCATTCCAAAACCAACAGGTGTAGCCTCATGCACATGACCTGGGAGTCTTCAGCGTGAGCTCATCCTCCACATTATGTCATGTCTCCAGCCCTGACCTTATGTCACATTTACACCCCCTCCTAAAGTGCCTCATGTCACAACACTACCAGGATCACCCTCCCTGCTCCTGTTGTCCTTGATGAAGAATGGGGCATGCTTTCGAGGCCAGTAGTATTGTTGTTAAAAAAAGAAATAAATAAAACTAAAAATAAATATTAACAATAAAATAAATAATAAAATAAAATAATAAAAAATAAAAGGATTTGTCTTTTTCTGAATATATAAAACACATATATAAAACACTGCAATAACATACAAATATTATAACATGCTACTAAAATAATTACTATTATAATAAAATACTTCCACAATATTGCACAAGTATAACAATATAATACTATCATAATGCACAACTATACTAATGCACTGCTATCATGGTGCAATATTATTTTAGTTTTTTATACATTTTTAGAAAAAGTACACATACACCAACCTTGGTGTATGGTCCATGTGCCATCAGACGTGATCTTATTTGTTGGATAATGTAAAAAATAGACAATTTACATATTACTTTATTTATAAATTATATATTCTATCCTACAAAAAATACCTTCAAAGTTCCAGCCACTTGGTGTTTTCTTTCTGTGTCATTTGCCACCCACTGATGCAGAATGTAATCTGTACAAAGAATAAATTATATATAATATATGTAATAAGAAGTGGGAGCAAGTCATTACCTCTACAGAAAGTGGGGGAAAATCTTTGTCTCTGTACAGGAAGTTGGGCCGGTCTTTGTCTCTGTACAGGAAGTTGGGCCGGTCTTTGTCTCTGTACCGGAAGTGAGGGCGTGTCTTTGTCTCTGTACCGGAAGTTAGGGCGGGTCTTTGTCTGTGCAGGAAGTGGGGGAAGGTCTTTGTCTCTGTACAGGAAGTGGGGGAAAATCTTTTTCTCTGTACAGGAAGTGGGTGCGGGTCTTTGTCTCTGTATAGGAAGTGAGGGCGGGTCTTTGTCGCTACAAGAAGTGGGTGTGGGTCTTTGTCGCTCTACAGGAAGTGGGGGTGGATATTGTTTCTATAAAAAGTGGGGACAGGTCTTTATCTGTGCAGGAAGTGAGGGCGGGTCTTTGTCTCTGTACAGGAAGTGGGGGAGGGTCTTTGTCTCTGCACAGGAAGTGGGGGCGGGTCTTTTTCTCTATACAAGAAGTGAGGGCAGGTCTTTGTCTCTGTACAAGAAGTGGGGGCAGGTCTTTGTCTCTGTACAAGAAGTGGGTTGGATCTTGCCTCTATAAAAAGTGGAGGCAGGTCTTTATCTGTGCAGGAAGTGGAGGCAAATCTTTGTCTCTGTACAGGAAGTGGGGGCAAATCTTTTTCTCTGTACAGGAAGTGGGGGCAGGTCTTTGTACAGGAAGTGGGGGTGGGTCTTTGTCACTGTACAGCAAGTGGGGGTGGATCTTGCCTCTATAAAAAGTCTTTATCTGTGCAGGAAGTGGGGGCAAATCTTTCTTTCTGTACAGAAAGTGGTAGCAGGTCTTTGTCTCTGTACCGGAAGTGGGGGTGGATCTTGCCTCTATAAAAAGTGGGGGCAGGTCTTTATCTCTATACTCCTCCTCTCTATCCTTCCTAGTGGGTCTAGTTCTATGTGTTCCTATGCAGGATGTGGGGGCAGGGCAGGTCTTTGTTTCTCTGCTTCTTTCTTTTCTCCTTGCTGTGAAACTGTGTTCAGACATAACAGAGATGGCTGGCTCTCCATTCAAGGCAGGCTTTGTCGCTGTACAGGAAGTGGGGGTGGATCTTGCCTCTATAAAAAGTGGGGGCAGGTCTTTATCTGTGCAGGAAGTGGGGGGCAAATCTTTGTCTCTGTACAGGAAGTGGGGGCAGATCTTTGTCTCTGTACAGGAAATGGGGGCAGGTCTTTGTCTCTGTACAGGAAGTGGGGGCGGGTCTTTGTCTCTGTACAGGAAGTGGGGGCGGGTCTTTGTCGCTGTACAGGAAGTGGGGGCAAATCTTTGTCTCTATACAGGAAGTGGGGGTGGATCTTGTCTCTATAAAAAGTGGGGGCAGGTCTTTGATTGGATTTGAAATGAAATCTCTACAACAAAATTCAAGTGCAGATTGTAACGTTTAATTTGAAGGTTTGAACAAAAAATATCTGATAGAAATTGTAGGAATTGTCACATTTCTTTACAAACACTCCACATTTTAGGAGGTCAAAAGTAATTGGACAAATAAACCAAACCCAAACAAAATATTTTTATTTTCAATATTTTGTTGCGAATCCTTTGGAGGCAATCACTGCCTTAAGTCTGGAACCCATGGACATCACCAAATGCTGGGTTTCCTCCTTCTTAATGCTTTGCCAGGCCTTTACAGCCGCAGCCTTCAGGTCTTGCTTGTTTGTGGGTCTTTCCGTCTTAAGTCTGGATTTGAGCAAGTGAAATGCATGCTCAATTGGGTTAAGATCTGGTGATTGACTTGGCCATTGCAGAATGTTCCACTTTTTTGCACTCATGAACTCCTGGGTAGCTTTGACTGTATGCTTGGGGTCATTGTCCATCTGTACTATGAAGCGCCGTCCGATCAACTTTGCGGCATTTGGCTGAATCTGGGCTGAAAGTATATCCCGGTACACTTCAGAATTCATCCGGCTACTCTTGTCTGCTGTTATGTCATCAATAAACACAAGTGACCCAGTGCCATTGAAAGCCATGCATGCCCATGCCATCACGTTGCCTCCACCATGTTTTACAGAGGATGTGGTGTGCCTTGGATCATGTGCCGTTCCCTTTCTTCTCCAAACTTTTTTCTTCCTATCATTCTGGTACAGGTTGATCTTTGTCTCATCTGTCCACAGAATACTTTTCCAGAACTGAGCTGGCTTCATGAGGTGTTTTTCAGCAAATTTAACTCTGGCCTGTCTATTTTTGGAATTGATGAATGGTTTGCATCTAGATGTGAACCCTTTGTATTTACTTTCATGGAGTCTTCTCTTTACTGTTGACTTAGAGACAGATACACCTACTTCACTGAGAGTGTTCTGGACTTCAGTTGATGTTGTGAACGGGTTCTTCTTCACCAAAGAAAGTATGCGGCGATCATCCACCACTGTTGTCATCCGTGGACACCCAGGCCTTTTTGAGTTCCCAAGCTCACCAGTCAATTCCTTTTTTCTCAGAATGTACCCGACTGTTGATTTTGCTACTCCAAGCATGTCTGCTATCTCTCTGATGGATTTTTTCTTTTTTTTCAGCCTCAGGATGTTCTGCTTCACCTCAATTGAGAGTTCCTTAGACCGCATGTTGTCTGGTCACAGCAACAGCTTCCAAATGCAAAACCACACACCTGTAATCAACCCCAGACCTTTTAACTACTTCATTGATTACAGGTTAACGAGGGAGACGCCTTCAGAGTTAATTGCAGCCCTTAGAGTCCCTTGTCCAATTACTTTTGGTCCCTTGAAAAAGAGGAGGCTATGCATTACAGAGCTATGATTCCTAAACCCTTTCTCCGATTTGGATGTGAAAACTCTCATATTGCAGCTGGGAGTGTGCACTTTCAGCCCATATTATATATATAATTGTATTTCTGAACATGTTTTTGTAAACAGCTAAAATAACAAAACTTGTGTCACTGTCCAAATATTTCTGGACCTAAGTGTATAAGTGAGAGTTCCAGCACATATAGTGCTAACAGATTGCTGATGAAGAAAAACAACCCACTGAAAAGGAGAGGTTGACAAGTTATTGAACATGAATCGGGACAGGTCCTGGACATATTAGACTGGTCTGTGCTATTCTAATAGTGTGTAAATCCATATAATTTATGTCATGGCGATCTAAAAAAATAGGCAAGTGAAAACCCTGAAATCCATTGTGATATGCTTTCCCGCATATTGCATTTACAATGTGCCACTTATGAGACTGGTGACTTTTTATGGGAAAGCGACACCTTGGTCTGTGCGCTGCTATTGCAGCCTCCTTACTTTTAATTCTTGAGTAACAGAAAATAATGTAATGATACAGATACATTTTGACAGTAATCAGAATGCGATGGTCTATAAAGGCCTCTGCTGGACGGTGCAGGTTTGGGGACATCTGTCGGTATATACAGATGAGAAGGCCGTAATTTAGGTTGATGCAATCTAATCATGCATCCCTCTTAAACTGTCTGCAGTCCAAATTATGAGTCACTCGTGGTAGCATGCATTACCCTCTCTTTCACTCACACCAGAGAGACGTGCTCAGATATGAATAGAAAGCAAGACTGATTTATTTCCGGAAGTGTTACAAATATATATAACCTTATTGGCTAGGTGCCAAGAATACGTAACACGTCTCCTATTGGATAAAGTAGAACAGCTTATTCTGTGATATACAATTTACTGTAATGTGCTTGGTTCCTCATTTATATTAAGCAATGTCAGCATTATTCACTTGTCACAAGAATAGCCCAGACTGTCTGTCTGAGTCTTATGCCAAGAGATATGTGGGGTACAGTTCAAACAACATCTTAAATCTTGTTCTTTATGGATATCTCCATGTAACTCCTATATACTCATAATAATGATAATCACATCCCTAACAGTCCCCCCTTTGGAGATAGCCAAAAAGTCTTTCCTTACGTTTCCAGGTCTATTGATCTGTCCTAATGCTGATGGTTACCTCACTCACATACGAGATACCCCATCCCTTGTGGATGAATCTCCCCACCCAACAGACTATGCATAGGAAGCCAGATCCTGACCGTGTTCTCTAGACTGTCCTCATGGCTATGTTCCCCTGGCCCACGTTATTCAGGAAGGGGAACGTGGCACTAGTCCTTTAATTGGCTAATATTTATCAGGGTTGGGTTCACTCAGAGTCTCATGCTCCTCAGTCCTCAGGCGGTAATGGTGGGACATCAAAGGTGGGATGTAGAGTCGTCTTCCAGTCCACATGCTTAGATATCATCATCCTGGCACAAAGTATCGGGTAGAAGAGGGAAGACAGCCATCTCCTGGTCTCAGGCAGGTCCGACATCTCTTTGTAGTGGAATGCATGGATCTTCGTCCGAAAGAAAAAGAGTGAGGGAAGAGAGAGAGAAAGAGAGAGAGAAAGATTGAGAAGAGAGGGAGAGAGAGAGAGGAAAAGAGAAAAGAGAGAGGAAAAGAGAGAGGAAAAGAGGAGAGAGAAAAAGAAAAGAGAGAGAAATCTAGATCTGGTTGGATCTGGAGGAGAAAACTTCAAAAACGTGTATTAGGCAAATGTTTAAACAAACAACAAGCTTAGTTGAAGTATCTGGCGCTACTTCTAAACAGGATTTCATAGGGTCTCAACCTAGTGATCCCTGCTGAGGTGTGTCTGACACTGAACAATTCAAGGGGAAGACTCTCATGCCCTTGCCTTCTACACTGCCCCATCCTCCCAACCTTCCCTCTATTCTGTGGCTGGTATGGGGTGTGTAGAGTCAGTTCTGTGTCTAAGGCCTGCCATATCTCATTGGCTGGCGGTGAAAGCAGGTCACTAGCCACTTCCTATGGTCTCCGGGAGCCCACAGCTGCACCCTATCTCAGTCCTCTTCTTCTGGGACTTGCTCTTGTAGGGTCAGGACAACGTTTTCTCAAGACTTTTCCATCCTTCCTTTCTTCTCCACATCTGGGTCATTCGAAAAGCACAGATTGACTGACTGTTTCTCTCGTAAGTGGTCTTGGGGCTTCTTTGGATGTTCTGTCAGTGAGGGCACTTCTTACTGCTTCCCTTGACTCCTCCAATGTAGGCCTCAACCCTGCTCACCGCGACTCTGTCTGGCAATAGCAGATAAGGTCGGCTCCTTGTGTTTTGCAATGCTCCAGCACAGCTTGTTCCAGTTATTGTAAGAAATGGTGCAAGACATCAATGCAAAAATAAAAACCACCTACGACGCAGAGGCGAGAAGTTATGCAATGTTCGTGCTGAATCCCAAGGTCTGATTCTATGGGGGAACCTCAAAAGTATCCGAAGAATCCCAGTACTAGACCTGTAAACTAGTTATAGAGTTCACTCTGTACAACTAGGGTCATTGTAATATATAGAGGCAATAAAAGGTCTAAAAGCTGCCGGTAGTAAACATTGCTCCCTGTTGTGGTCAGTGTGAGATGCAAGACGTTAATTATCCGTACACAATCTTGCAGTAAAATATATGGTGATATGTTCCCTTTTTCACTGGAGGAGATATATGAATTTTGCAGACACCACAGCGACGTACAGCATGTAATGGCAGTTAATAAATACTGCAGCTCAGACGACATTCACTTCAATAGGGGCTGAACTGCAGTACCCAACAATGGCCACTACACACAGTGCGGCACTGTGGTATCCTAGCTCCATGCACTTTTTATTTTAAAGATGACACCCTACAATCCCGCTGATCTGATATTGATCTATCCTATCCTAAAATAATTCGGGACTGCACATTTTGCCATTCCTCTGTTGTCCATCCTGAGAATGTATGCGTAAATTCAGATCACGTAATTGTGTCGCCCTGGGCAAGCCAGGGGACACAGGTCACACACCCACCACACCCTACATCCCAGGTAGGAACACCACAGCTAACCAGAAATCCTTGTTGCCTTCCTCAAGAGGCTGATGATTCACACCAGGGGGTGGGCCAGGCGGTTGGCTCCGCCCACCGAGGAGGTCACAGCTCTGGAGGCGGGAGAAACCAGGCAGTCTAGTCAGGGAGGAGGAAGTGGAAGGAGTGGAGGAGTAGCCCAGATAGGGCTAAAGTAAACAGCTAAGTGAAAGTGAAGGAAGAAAAGTAGTAAAGGAGGAAAGCAAGTGAGGTGACAAGAAGGAAGGAAAGCCTGAAGGGTCCAGCTTTGTGTAGGGCCAGGTCAGTAAGGTCAGCAACGGCGGTGACTGTCTGGAGGGGGACCGTTTGGAAGTTCCTGGAAGGACCCCGTTGGCTGTGTGCCCGGCGGTCTGGAGCAGTGTTCCGAAGGACAGTCAGCACCAGGGCAGGGGCCTCTCGGACCCCGGCAAGGCTAGGAGTCGCCAAATTTGCCGAATCCGTCAGTGAAGGGGACGTAGATCCCCCAACAACAAAGACCCGATTGAAGGCAACAGCCCAGCCAGTATAGAAGAGACACCGCCACCGCCAAGGCACTCGTTTCTTAGGGCCAGCGCCTGCGGGCAAAGAGTA
This sequence comes from Anomaloglossus baeobatrachus, assembly GCF_048569485.1. Taxonomy (NCBI): domain Eukaryota; kingdom Metazoa; phylum Chordata; class Amphibia; order Anura; family Aromobatidae; genus Anomaloglossus; species Anomaloglossus baeobatrachus. Next base: position 33,944,459 of record NC_134357.1, on the reverse strand, counting down.
GAGCCCCCCGGTCCAGCTTGAAGCCGGGGAGCGGGTTACCGGTGGGGACCCATCGCAACCAACCAGTTCATCAAGGTGCAAGGAAAAGGGACATCACCGTCACCTACCGGGAGAGCAAGTGCAGCCGTCCGTGGGACCGTCTATCCAGCCGTTGGTTTACCGTAAAAACTGTGTCACGTCTCAGGCTGAGTGAGTACCACAGTGCCGCAAGGCACAGCGCTGCCCCCGCGTCCCTGCGCCCACCAGGCCCTGCACCTCCTTCACCATCACTGGGCCCCGGGATCACCAACCCCTACCCACGGAGGGGCAACACAACACCTGGCTGCTCCGCATCACCATCCCCGGGAGCCCCGTATAGAGCAGCGGTGGTGAAATCACCACAACCGTGGGTGGCGTCACGGACAATAATCATCCCCACACCCAACAAACCCCTTTCACTCACGGGCGAGGAGTGCCGCTCGAGAAACCCCCGGGATCCGGCCCACCGCTCGAGCCACCACTGAGCAGCAGCCGCCGGACCCGAGCAGAAGGGGGTGAGCGTAGTGTGCCGTCACCCTCCTCCCCGCCCGCGACATAATCACATCACGGGGCGCATTGATGGACGCTTAGAATGGCGCCCCTCCATGCCGGTGCGTGTTAAATCTCGCTGTCAGAGATTTATAGTGCGATTTGACAGATTACTCATTGTGGATGGAGTGGACCAGGTTCTGGTTGTAATACACAGCCATTACCTGCCAAGTATGGGGCGAGCTCACTCCGTGAGGCCCACTCCATACACCAGCTCTGGCTTGTGCCATACATTTAAGGATGGATGTTGTGAAGAGGTTAAAGATGTTTTACAGTTTCGGGAACACTTGTCCTCCGGCAGTAGTTTGTTTTTGAAAAGTGCTTTACTCACACTCCCCAGGTACAGAGTGTGGGGCGAGTGCCAGTGTTTATTATTGTCTGCAGCGCTGACATCATACACAATGCTGCAGCCAATCCCTGGGCTCAGCAGCTCTTAACGCGTTAATAGCATGAGTCACTGAACTCAGTGATTGGCTGCAGCGCTGTCAATGTGATGTCTGTTCTGTAGATAATACCAGACACTGGAAGAAGCTGCGGAAACTTAGAGCTGGACCCAGAGATGATAAGAAAAGCACAGGTTATTTATTTTTTATTATTTTTTTTATTATTTTTTTTAAGAAACAACTTCCCCTATGATACAGAGGTTCTCCGAAAACAGAAAATTCCTTTAAGGGAAGTGATTAAAAAAAATAAATCTTTATTCTCATTCCTCCCTAGAAATGATTAAGGAAACTATGTGTGAAACAGTATGAGAAGACGGAATAGACATCCAGGGCAGAGGTTAAACCATGGTTAACCATGAGGTCCTTCAAGGAACATGATCTGTAAAGTCCATATTATCTTCATTTTCTGTGTAGTTGGATGTAGTCGATTGTGTCCTGGGATCGGACATCCCAGGTCCTGAAGAGTATGATGATCATAGTGTTCTTCAAGGCAACTACTGATGGCACATCCAGAAAAATATCGGCCCCCTTGGTCTTTAGTTTAACTGATATATCTTCAGTACGGGTAATATTAGCAGCTCTTCTGCACTTCAGGTTTAATGTTCCAAAACTATTGAATCTGCGAAGGGGAAGTGGGGGCGGTCGGGGAGACTGTGTGTGGATGGGATTTCGCGTGGGGTGCATGACACTGGTGTCTTGAGGCTGGTGTTCATCACCCCACTGGCAGTTATCGTCGTAGACAGTATCACACCCAACACCAGAGTTCACTTAGCCAACAAGAATTGTTCATTTTTATTCTACACACCATTATGACAGACATGGCCTTCCTTTTCTTCTTCTCAGTGCAAAGTACTGCTCCTCGACCTGTCCCTCACTATCTTGGATCTCATCCTCAAGTTCTGGGTCTGTGCCTCTTTTCCCACCGCTTGTGGGCTCCGGTGGCTCTCTAGCCAGATGACTTTCTAAGCCCGCCGGGGTGAGCCGTAGGCTCCGGACCTCTCGAGGTTACCTCAGGGTTCCATGACTGGCCCTAGCACCAAGACCACATCTTCTCACGCTAGAACCATATTCTCTACTGGTTGCCTCTTTGACCTTCCCTCATGTTTGTCTTTACCGCCATCTGTCACTCCTTCCTTCCACTACCTCAGGGGTGGGGAACCTTTTTTGGGCCAGGAGCCATTTGAAAATTTCTACCATCATTTGGGGGCTGCACAAAATTATCAACTTGAAAATACCCTACTATGTTTAGTCAAACCCTTAACTCATTGTGGTGGCTGGAGCTTCTTGTTTTTGGTGTGGCTGTGATATTAGGCGATATTGATCTTGTTGCTTCTTACAACTTCTTTACAAGATCTGTGTTGGCTGAGGGCATATACATCATAGGAGACACTGGGGCCATATACATCACAGGAGATGCTGGAGGCATATACATCACAGGAGACGCTGGGGGAATATACATCACAGGAGACGCTGGGGGCATATACATCACAAGAAATGCTGGGGGCATATACATCACAGGAGACACTGGCGGCATATACATCACAGGAGACGCTGGCAGCATATACATCACAGGGGAGGGCTGGGATGAATATACATCACTGGTGAGGCTGGGGAGCAAAGACCTCACAGTAGACATTGACGGCATATACATCACTGGGGAGGGCTGGTAGGAATATACATCACTAGGGAAGCTGGGAGACATAAACATAACTGGGGGGGTACAGACGTCACTGGGGGTATATACATCACTGGAGGGCACAAACATCGCTGGTGGTATATACAGCCCTGGGGAGGCTGGAGGGGCACACACAGCCCTGGGAAGGCTGGAGGAGCACACATAACCCTGGGTAGACTGGAGGGGTACACACAACCCTGGGGAGGCTGAAGGGGTACACAGAGGCCTGGGAGGCTGGAGGGGCACACAGCCACACAATGCCAGAATGAGGACGTAATCCTCCAGTGTATGCATGGTTGAGCCTAAAATGTATGGGCTACTTCCAGGTTGGTGGGCATGCATTGCGTACAGGATTTAAAGGGCCAGTAGCCAGCAAGATGAGGCTGCCACCTGAGCACTGTGGTCCCTGGGAATCTGCTCGAGGGCCGCAGAAAAAGTCATCACGGGCCACATATGGCCCATGGGCCGGAGGTTACCCACCCCTGCACTACCTTAATGCTATCTTATCTAACATGTAATCAAAAGTTGACTTGCCACTAGATGGTAGTCACTGATACAAACATATACATCTTCTAGTATTCAATAGTTTACAAAACATGGCACATTTACATGGTGGGGTGCAGCCCCCCTACTACACCTGGACCCATCAGTACAATCCCTTTAAGTACATGTTTGTATAATGGGCTTACTTAAAAGAACTTTTGTTATTTGAAACATCCAGACCGTAAGGATCACGAGTAAGCAGAAATAAAAAGATCGAACCGGAGAGGAGTATGCCCACCCAAGCTGTCATCTGATCTCCGGCTCGTCTGCCATCTATGATCAGCTATCACTTTCTGCTGTCGTGGGAATCCAGCCGTGAAGACGCAGATTTTTGGTTAAATAAGTCAAGAGCCTGTTCCTATCAATGAAACCTACAGCGTCTCCTCACCAAGGGCGGGGGATCTGTCCTGGCAGCTGTTAAATCTTGCATTCATGTGTCAGAGTATGGGAACCATGTAGATGGACTTCATTCTACGCGGGGCCCTTCGATTTCTATTTAGGTGTCTTATAGACTGTCACTTTGTGCGTTACATGGTTAAGGTCAAATGAAGCAAGAGCCAAAGATTCCTGCTCTTGAGCTTTGCATAGCGACTCTTTTGTTAAAGATTAGGTTGCATGTTAATGAAGAACATAATACCGAGAATGGTTGAAAAAAAAAGTCATCGAGTCCATCATGGACATCCATCATCTTCATACTATGTTGACTCCAAGAAAAGCAAAGGCAAAGATCTACGATAGTAAATTACTCACCAATGCAGCCTAAATCCAAATAATATATAGGACGCGTGAATATTATTTCTTATTATTTGGGCTTAAGTTTTATTCAGGGGGGTCTCGGTGCTGAGGTCCACATGAAGGTCACCAATCGATGGAGAAGAAACGCTTAGCTGAGTGTTGAGAACCTTCATGACCTGCGAAAGCCAAAACTACTTACGCAAGCAACAATTATGTGTCTATAATCCACTTAGACATGAAATGAATAAATGGTCAGAAAGGACTAAGTGTTAGCCACTGGGGACACTTAAAATACAGCGATAGTTTACCATAGCCACGGCTTCCAAGCTATTGACGTCAGAAGCTTTATAGAAAACCTATAGCACCATTGTCACGATGTGACTGTAGGATAGCGAGAGACAGGGGCTCCTCTGCTATCCCACACGCTAGGGATCCTTAGGCTATCCCTAACCTTAGGGTTACCCCTAATGGTGGAGATGCCTGAGTTTCATGCCTGGCTATGCTCCTGATCAAAACTAATCTGATTCCTCCCCCCTCCCACAGAGAAGGAAGAGGCAGGAGTGAGATGGAAACACTGATAAAGACAGACCGGGGAAAACCAAAACTCAACCACACTGCAAACTCCTAGGAAAAATGAGAGACACAGGAGAAAAGCAAGAGCAGGAAGGTAGCAACAAAAAGGCAGCAAGGGTAAACACAACCACACACAGCAACAAGTACTACAACTAACAGTTAGTTTGTATCAGAACAGCTCACCAGACCAGCATAGACAAACTATAGCTGGCATAGAAGGAAGGATCTAGTCAGCATGTATAGAAGAGGAGCAGATGTTATTGGCCTTCCCAGCAACATGTGATCAAAGGAGACTAACAAGCAGATATTAACTCGTTAGCCTACCTGTAAACTACCAATATGTTGGTCGACACCTGAGTCTGCCCGCGCTGATCACAGACATCAGAGAAGTCGTCAGGTGAAGTGTCAGAATCTGTAGTCTGCACAAATCCAGACGATGCTATGACAGTCTGTGGTGTTTGTAAAAACCCTCAGTGTGACAACCATATACGTTCTTACCACTTTTACTGCACTTTCTTTGCAATTTCATTGCACTTGTTTGTTTTTCTTGCTTCCAAGTAGACTATATGGTAAAATTAATGGGTTGTTTCAAAAGCACAACTCGTCCCACAAAAAACAAACAAACAAGCATTCATTCGGCTGTAGAGAAGGAAAAATTAAAAGTTATGGGTCGTAGAAGAAGGAGAGGAGGAAACAAAAAAAATGGAAAATCGCCTGGTCATGAAGGGGTTAAATATGAATAGACATGTGTTTGTCTTTTAGTCTGTTCTCTGCACAGCAAGAAGATGAATGTAAAAAACAAACAACAAAACAAAATCCATTGCTCCCCTCGGTCTCAGAAAAGAGTGCACCCAAGCGATTCAAATGAGTAACAAGGGGGATAAAATGTAGGCTGCACCTGACCGGCATAATGATTGTATTTGTCTTCAAAAATCATAACTAAAAACTACAGCTAAAAAGACCAGACTGGCAGTAAGCAGGCAGCAGGGACTGCTCCACATCCCGCACATTGACTAGAATTGTTATGTAACTTATTTCAATATCATGTATGAAATAAAAGAGCCGAGCGTCATCTGCTGCGAGCGTGAGCCCGGCGTCATCTGCTGCGAGCGTGAGCCCGGCGTCATCTGCTGCGAGCGTGAGCCCGGCGTCATCTGCTGCGAGCGTGAGCCCGGCATCATCTGCTGCGAGCGTGAGACTGGCGTCATCTGCTGCGAGTGTGAGCCCGGCGTCATCTGCTGCGAGCGTGAGCCCGGCGTCATCTGCTGCGAGCGTGAGCCCGGCGTCATCTGCTGCGAGCGTGAGCCCGGCGTCATCTGCTGCGAGCGTGAGCCCGGCGTCATCTGCTGCGAGCGTGAGCCCGGCGTCATCTGCTGCGAGCGTGAGCCCGGCGTCATCTGCTGGGAGTGTGAAGCCGGCATCATCTGCTGCGATCGTGAGCCGAGGGTCATCTGCTGCGAGCGTGAGCCTGGCATCATGAGTTGCCAGCGTGAGCCCAGCCTCATCTGCTGCGAGCGTGAGCCCGGCGTCATCTGCTGCGAGCGTGAGCCCGGCGTCATCTGCTGCGAGCGTGAGCCTGGCGTAATCTGCTGCGAGCGTGAGCCGGCGTCATCTGCTGCGAGCGTGAGCCCGGCGTCATCTGCTGCGAGCGTGAGCCCGGCGTCATCTGCTGCAAGCGTGAGCCCGGCATCATCTGCTGCAAGTGTGAGCCCGGCGTCATCTGCTGCGAGCGTGAGTCGAGCGTCATCTGCTGCGAGCCTGAGCCCGGTGCCATCTGCTGCGAGCGTGAGCCCGGCGTCATCTGCTGTGAGCGTGAACCGAGCGTCATCTGCTGCAAACATCAGCCGAGGGTCATCTGCTGCAAGCGTGAGCCGAACGTCACCTGCTGCGAACGTGAGCCCGGCGTCATCTGCTGCGAGCGTGAGTCGAGCGTCATCTGCTGCGAGCGTGAGTCGAGCGTCATCTGCTGCGAGCGTGAGCCCGGCGTCATCTGCTGCGAGCGTGAGCCCGGCGTCATCTGCTGCGAGCGTGAGCTGAGAGTCATCTGCTGTGAGCGTGAGCCCGGCGTCATCTGCTGCGAGCGTGAGCTGAGAGTCATCTGCTGCGAGCGTGAGCCCGGCGTCATCTGCTGCAAGCGTGAGCCCGGCGTCATCTGCTGCGAGCGTGAGCCCGGCGTCATCTGCTGCAAGCGTGAGTCGAGCGTCATCTGCTGCGAGCGTGAGCCCGGCGTCATCTGCTGCGTGAACCGAGCATCATCTGCTGCAAGCGTGAGCCGAACGTCACCTGCTGCGAGCGTGAGCCCGGCGTCATCTGCTGCGAGCGTGACTCGAGCGTCATCTGCTGCGAGCGTGAGCCCAGCGTCATCTGCTGCGAGCGTGAGCCCGGCGTCATCTGCTGCGAGCGTGAACCGAGCGTCATCTGCTGCGAGCGTGAACCGAGCGTCATCTGCTGCAAACATCAGCCGAGGGTCATCTGCTGCAAGCGTAAGCCCGGCGTCATCTGCTGCGAGCGTGAGTCGAGCGTCATCTGCTGCGAGCGTGAGCCCGGCGTCATCTGCTGCGAGCGTCAGCCCGGTGTCATCTGCTGCGAGCGTAAGCCGAGCGTCATCTGCTGCGAGCGTGAGCCCGGCGTCATCTGCTGCGAGCGTGAGCCGAGCGTCATCTGCTGCGAGCGTGAGCCGGCGTCATCTGCTACGAGCATGAGCCCGGCGTCATCTGCTGTGAGGGTGAGCCCGCCGTCATCTGCTGCGAGCGTGAGCCCGGCGTCATCTGCTGCGAGCGTGAGCCCGGCGTCATCTGCTGCGAGCGTGAGCCGAGGGTCATCTGATGCGAGCGTGAGCCCGGCGTCATCTGCTGGGAGCGTGAACCCGGCGTCATCTGCTGCGAGCGTGAGCCTGGCGTCATCTGCTGCGAGCGTGAACCCGGCGTCATCTGCTGCGAGCGTGAGCCCGGCGTCATCTGCTGCGAGCGTGAGCCCGGCGACATCTGCTGCGAGCGTGAGCCCGGCGTCATCTGCTGCGAGCGTGAGCCCGACGTCATCTGCTGCGAGCGTGAGCCTGGCGTCATCTGCTGCGAGCGTGAGCCCGGCGTCATCTGCTGCGAGCGTGAGCTGAGAGTCATCTGCTGCAAGCGTGAGCCCGGCATCATCTGCTGCGAGCGTGAGCCCGGCGACATCTGCTGCGAGCGTGAGCCCGGCGTCATCTGCTGCGAGCGTGAGCCCGGCGTCATCTGCTGCGAGCGTGAGCTGAGAGTCATCTGCTGCGAGCGTGATCCCGGCGTCATCTGCTGCAAGAGTGAGCCCAGCGTCATCTGCTGCGAGCGTGAGCTGAGAGTCATCTGCTGCGAGCGTGAGCTGAGAGTCATCTGCTGCAAGAGTGAGCTGAGAGTCATCTGCTGCGAGCGTGAGCCCGGCGTCATCTGCTGCGAGCGTGAGCCCGGCATCATCTGCTGCGAGCGTGAGTCGAGCGTCATCTGCTGCGAGCGTGAGCCCGGCGTCATCTGCTGCGAGCGTGAGCCCGGCGTCATCTGCTGTGAGCGTGAACCGAGCGTCATCTGCTGCAAACATCAGCCGAGGGTCATCTGCTGCAAGCGTGAGCCGAACGTCACCTGCTGCGAACGTGAGCCCGGCGTCATCTGCTGCGAGCGTGAGTCGAGCGTCATCTGCTGCGAGCGTGAGTCGAGCGTCATCTGCTGCGAGCGTGAGCCCGGCGTCATCTGCTGCGAGCGTGAGCCCGGCGTCATCTGCTGCGAGCGTGAGCTGAGAGTCATCTGCTGTGAGCGTGAGCCCGGCGTCATCTGCTGCGAGCGTGAGCTGAGAGTCATCTGCTGCGAGCGTGAGCCCGGCGTCATCTGCTGCAAGCGTGAGCCCGGCGTCATCTGCTGCGAGCGTGAGCCCGGCGTCATCTGCTGCAAGCGTGAGTCGAGCGTCATCTGCTGCGAGCGTGAGCCCGGCGTCATCTGCTGCGTGAACCGAGCGTCATCTGCTGCAAGCGTGAGCCGAACGTCACCTGCTGCGAGCGTGAGCCCGGCGTCATCTGCTGCGAGCGTGACTCGAGCGTCATCTGCTGCGAGCGTGAGCCCAGCGTCATCTGCTGCGAGCGTGAGCCCGGCGTCATCTGCTGCGAGCGTGAACCGAGCGTCATCTGCTGCGAGCGTGAACCGAGCGTCATCTGCTGCAAACATCAGCCGAGGGTCATCTGCTGCAAGCGTAAGCCCGGCGTCATCTGCTGCGAGCGTGAGTCGAGCGTCATCTGCTGCGAGCGTGAGCCCGGCGTCATCTGCTGCGAGCGTCAGCCCGGTGTCATCTGCTGCGAGCGTAAGCCGAGCGTCATCTGCTGCGAGCGTGAGCCCGGCGTCATCTGCTGCGAGCGTGAGCCGAGCGTCATCTGCTGCGAGCGTGAGCCGGCGTCATCTGCTACGAGCATGAGCCCGGCGTCATCTGCTGTGAGGGTGAGCCCGCCGTCATCTGCTGCGAGCGTGAGCCCGGCGTCATCTGCTGCGAGCGTGAGCCCGGCGTCATCTGCTGCGAGCGTGAGCCGAGGGTCATCTGATGCGAGCGTGAGCCCGGCGTCATCTGCTGGGAGCGTGAACCCGGCGTCATCTGCTGCGAGCGTGAGCCTGGCGTCATCTGCTGCGAGCGTGAACCCGGCGTCATCTGCTGCGAGCGTGAGCCCGGCGTCATCTGCTGCGAGCGTGAGCCCGGCGACATCTGCTGCGAGCGTGAGCCCGGCGTCATCTGCTGCGAGCGTGAGCCCGACGTCATCTGCTGCGAGCGTGAGCCTGGCGTCATCTGCTGCGAGCGTGAGCCCGGCGTCATCTGCTGCGAGCGTGAGCTGAGAGTCATCTGCTGCAAGCGTGAGCCCGGCATCATCTGCTGCGAGCGTGAGCCCGGCGACATCTGCTGCGAGCGTGAGCCCGGCGTCATCTGCTGCGAGCGTGAGCCCGGCGTCATCTGCTGCGAGCGTGAGCTGAGAGTCATCTGCTGCGAGCGTGATCCCGGCGTCATCTGCTGCAAGAGTGAGCCCAGCGTCATCTGCTGCGAGCGTGAGCTGAGAGTCATTTGCTGCGAGCGTGAGCTGAGAGTCATCTGCTGCAAGAGTGAGCTGAGAGTCATCTGCTGCGAGCATGAGCCCGGCGTCATCTGCTGCGAGCGTGAGCCCGGCATCATCTGCTGCGAGCGTGAGTCGAGCGTCATCTGCTGCGAGCGTGAGCCCGGCGTCATCTGCTGCGTGAACCGAGCGTCATCTGCTGCAAGCGTGAGCCGAACGTCACCTGCTGCGAGCGTGAGCCCGGCGTCATCTGCTGCGAGCGTGACTCGAGCGTCATCTGCTGCAAGCGTGAGCCCAGCGTCATCTGCTGCGAGCGTGAGCCCGGCGTCATCTGCTGCGAGCGTGAACCGAGCGTCATCTGCTGCGAGCGTGAACCGAGCGTCATCTGCTGCAAACATCAGCCGAGGGTCATCTGCTGCAAGCGTAAGCCCGGCGTCATCTGCTGCGAGCGTGAGTCGAGCGTCATCTGCTGCGAGCGTGAGCCCGGCGTCATCTGCTGCGAGCGTCAGCCCGGCGTCATCTGCTGCGAGCGTAAGCCGAGCGTCATCTGCTGCGAGCGTGAGCCCGGCGTCATCTGCTGCGAGCGTGAGCCGAGCGTCATCTGCTGCGAGCGTGAGCCGGCGTCATCTGCTACGAGCATGAGCCCGGCGTCATCTGCTGTGGGGGTGAGCCCGGCGTCATCTGCTGCGAGCGTGAGCCCGGCGTCATCTGCTGCGAGCGTGAGCCCGGCGTCATCTGCTGCGAGCGTGAGCCGAGGGTCATCTGCTGCGAGCGTGAGCCGGCGTCATCTGCTACGAGCATGAGCCCGGCGTCATCTGCTGTGAGGGTGAGCCCGGCGTCATCTGCTGCGAGCGTGAGCCCGGCGTCATCTGCTGGGAGCGTGAACCCGGCGTCATCTGCTGCGAGCGTGAGCCCGGCGTCATCTGCTGCGAGCGTGAGCCTGGCGTCATCTGCTGCGAGCGTGAGCCGGGCGTCATCTGCTGGGAGCGTGAGCCTGGCGTCATCTGCTGCGAGCGTGAACCCGGCGTCATCTGCTGCGAGCGTGAGCCCGGCGTCATCTGCTGCGAGCGTGAGCCCGGCGACATCTGCTGCGAGCGTGAGCCCGGCATCATCTGCTGCGAGCGTGAGCCCGGCGTCATCTGCTGCGAGCGTGAGCCCGGCGACATCTGCTGCGAGCGTGAGCCCGGCATCATCTGCTGCGAGCGTGAGCCCGGCGTCATCTGCTGCGAGCGTGAGCCCGGCGTCATCTGCTGCGAGCGTGAGCCCGGCGTCATCTGCTGCGAGCGTGAGCTGAGAGTCATCTGCTGCGAGCGTGAGCCCGGCATCATCTGCTGCGAGCGTGAGCCCGGCGACATCTGCTGCGAGCGTGAGCCCGGCGTCATCTGCTGCGAGCGTGAGCCCGGCGTCATCTGCTGCGAGCGTGAGCCCGGCGTCATCTGCTGCAAGCGTGAGCTGAGAGTCATCTGCTGCGAGCGTGAGCCCGGCGTCATCTGCTGCGAGCGTGAGCCCGGCGTCATCTGCTGCGAGCGTGAGCTGAGAGTCATCTGCTGTGAGCGTGAGCCCGGCGTCATCTGCTGCGAGCGTGAGCTGAGAGTCATCTGCTGCGAGCGTGATCCCGGCGTCATCTGCTGCGAGCGTGAGCCCGGCGTCATCTGCTGTGAGCTTGAGCCGAGGGTCATCTGCTGCGAGCGTGAGCCGAGCGTCATCTGCTGCAAGCGTGAGCCCGGCGTCATCTGCTGCGAGCGTGAGCCCGGCGTCATCTGCTGCGAGCGTGAGCCCGGCGTCATCTGCTGCGAGCGTGAGCCCGGCGTCATCTGCTGCGAGCGTGAGCCGAGCGTCATCTGCTGCGAGCGTGAGCCGGCGTCATCTGCTACGAGCATGAGCCCGGCGTCATCTGCTGTGAGGGTGAGCCCGGCGTCATCTGCTGCGAGCGTGAGCCTGGCGTCATCTGCTGCGAGCGTGAGCCCGACGTCATCTGCTGCGAGCGTGAGCCGAGGGTCATCTGATGCGAGCGTGAGCCCGGCGTCATCTGCTGGGAGCATGAACCCGGCGTCATCTGCTGCGAGCGTGAGCCTGGCGTCATCTGCTGCGAGCGTGAGCCGGGCGTCATCTGCTGGGAGCGTGAACCCGGCGTCATCTGCTGCGAGCGTGAGCCTGGCGTCATCTGCTGCGAGCGTGAACCCGGCGTCATCTGCTGCGAGCGTGAGCCCGGCGTCAACTGCTGCGAGCGTGAGCCCGGCGACATCTGCTGCGAGCGTGAGCCCGGCGTCATCTGTTGAGAGCGTGAGCCCGGCGTCATCTGCTGCGAGCGTGAGCCCGGCGTCATCTGCTGCGAGCGTGAGCCCGGCATCATCTGCTGCGAGCGTGAGCTGAGAGTCATCTGCTGCAAGCGTGAGCTGAGAGTCATCTGCTGCGAGCGTGAGCCCGGCGACATCTGCTGCGAGCGTGAGCACGGCGTCATCTGCTGCGAGCGTGAGCCCGGCGTCATCTGCTGCGAGCGTGAGCCCGGCGTCATCTGCTGCAAGCGTGAGCTGAGAGCCATCTGCTGCGAGCGTGAGCCCGGCGTCATCTGCTGCGAGCGTGAGCTGAGAGTCATCTGCTGTGAGCGTGAGCCCGGCGTCATCTGCTGCGAGCGTGAGCTGAGAGTCATCTGCTGCGAGCGTGATCCCGGCGTCATCTGCTGCGAGCGTGAGCCCGGCGTCATCTGCTGTGAGCTTGAGCCGAGGGTCATCTGCTGCGAGCGTGAGCCGAGCGTCATCTGCTGCAAGCGTGAGCCCGGCGTCATCTGCTGCGAGCGTGAGCCCGGCGTCATCTGCTGCGAGCGTGAGCCCGGCGTCATATGCTGCGAGCGTGAGCCCGGCGTCATCTGCTGCGAGCGTGAGCCGAGCGTCATCTGCTGCGAGCGTGAGCCGGCGTCATCTGCTACGAGCATGAGCCCGGCGTCATCTGCTGTGAGGGTGAGCCCGGCGTCATCTGCTGCGAGCGTGAGCCCGGCGTCATCTGCTGCGAGCGTGAGCCCGACGTCATCTGCTGCGAGCGTGAGCCGAGGGTCATCTGATGCGAGCCTGAGCCCGGCGTCATCTGCTGGGAGCATGAACCCGGCGTCATCTGCTGTGAGCGTGAGCCTGGCGTCATCTGCTGCGAGCGTGAGTCGGGCGTCATCTGCTGGGAGCGTGAACCCGGCGTCATCTGCTGCGAGCGTGAGCCTGGCGTCATCTGCTGCGAGCGTGAACACGGCGTCATCTGCTGCGAGCGTGAGCCCGGCGTCAACTGCTGCGAGCGTGAGCCCGGCGACATCTGCTGCGAGCGTGAGCCCGGCGTCATCTGTTGCGAGCGTGAGCCCGGCGTCATCTGCTGCGAGCGTGAGCCCGGCGTCATCTGCTGCGAGCGTGAGCCCGGCGTCATCTGCTGCGAGCGTGAGCTGAGAGTCATCTGCTGCAAGCGTGAGCTGAGAGTCATCTGCTGCGAGCGTGAGCTGAGAGTCATCTGCTGTGAGCGTGAGCCCGGCGTCATCTGCTGCGAGCGTGAGCTGAGAGTCATCTGCTGCGAGCGTGATCCCGGCGTCATCTGCTGCAAGAGTGAGCCCAGCGTCATCTGCTGCGAGCGTGAGCTGAGAGTCATCTGCTGCGAGCGTGAGCTGAGAGTCATCTGCTGCAAGAGTGAGCTGAGAGTCATCTGCTGCGAGCGTGAGCCCGGCGTCATCTGCTGCGAGCGTGAGCCCGGCGACATCTGCTGCGAGCGTCAGCCCGGCGTCATCTGCTGCGAGCGTAAGCCGAGCGTCATCTGCTGTGAGCGTGAGCCCGGCGTCATCTGCTGCGAGCGTGAGCCGAGCGTCATCTGCTGCGAGCATGAGCCGGCGTCATCTGCTACGAGCATGAGCCCGGCGTCATCTGCTGTGGGGGTGAGCCCGGCGTCATCTGCTGCGAGCGTGAGCCCGGCGTCATCTGCTGCGAGCGTGAGCCCGGCGTCATCTGCTGCGAGCGTGAGCCGAGGGTCATCTGCTGCGAGCGTGAGTCGGCGTCATCTGCTACGAGCATGAGCCCGGCGTCATCTGCTGTGAGGGTGAGCCCGGCGTCATCTGCTGCGAGCGTGAGCCCGGCGTCATCTGCTGGGAGCGTGAACCCGGCGTCATCTGCTGCGAGCGTGAGCCCGGCGTCATCTGCTGCGAGCGTGAGCCTGGCGTCATCTGCTGCGAGCGTGAGCCGGGCGTCATCTGCTGGGAGCGTGAGCCTGGCGTCATCTGCTGCGAGCGTGAACCCGGCGTCATCTGCTGCGAGCGTGAGCCCGGCGTCATCTGCTGCGAGCGTGAGCCCGGCGACATCTGCTGCGAGCGTGAGCCCGGCATCATCTGCTGCGAGCGTGAGCCCGGCGTCATCTGCTGCGAGCGTGAGCCCGGCGACATCTGCTGCGAGCGTGAGCCCGGCATCATCTGCTGCGAGCGTGAGCCCGGCGTCATCTGCTGCGAGCGTGAGCCCGGCGTCATCTGCTGCGAGCGTGAGCCCGGCGTCATCTGCTGCGAGCGTGAGCTGAGAGTCATCTGCTGCGAGCGTGAGCCCGGCATCATCTGCTGCGAGCGTGAGCCCGGCGACATCTGCTGCGAGCGTGAGCCCGGCGTCATCTGCTGCGAGCGTGAGCCCGGCGTCATCTGCTGCGAGCGTGAGCCCGGCGTCATCTGCTGCAAGCGTGAGCTGAGAGTCATCTGCTGCGAGCGTGAGCCCGGCGTCATCTGCTGCGAGCGTGAGCCCGGCGTCATCTGCTGCGAGCGTGAGCTGAGAGTCATCTGCTGTGAGCGTGAGCCCGGCGTCATCTGCTGCGAGCGTGAGCTGAGAGTCATCTGCTGCGAGCGTGATCCCGGCGTCATCTGCTGCGAGCGTGAGCCCGGCGTCATCTGCTGTGAGCTTGAGCCGAGGGTCATCTGCTGCGAGCGTGAGCCGAGCGTCATCTGCTGCAAGCGTGAGCCCGGCGTCATCTGCTGCGAGCGTGAGCCCGGCGTCATCTGCTGCGAGCGTGAGCCCGGCGTCATCTGCTGCGAGCGTGAGCCCGGCGTCATCTGCTGCGAGCGTGAGCCGAGCGTCATCTGCTGCGAGTGTGAGCCGGCGTCATCTGCTACGAGCATGAGCCCGGCGTCATCTGCTGTGAGGGTGAGCCCGGCGTCATCTGCTGCGAGCGTGAGCCTGGCGTCATCTGCTGCGAGCGTGAGCCCGACGTCATCTGCTGCGAGCGTGAGCCGAGGGTCATCTGATGCGAGCGTGAGCCCGGCGTCATCTGCTGGGAGCATGAACCCGGCGTCATCTGCTGCGAGCGTGAGCCTGGCGTCATCTGCTGCGAGCGTGAGCCGGGCGTCATCTGCTGGGAGCGTGAACCCGGCGTCATCTGCTGCGAGCGTGAGCCTGGCGTCATCTGCTGCGAGCGTGAACCCGGCGTCATCTGCTGCGAGCGTGAGCCCGGCGTCAACTGCTGCGAGCGTGAGCCCGGCGACATCTGCTGCGAGCGTGAGCCCGGCGTCATCTGTTGAGAGCGTGAGCCCGGCGTCATCTGCTGCGAGCGTGAGCCCGGCGTCATCTGCTGCGAGCGTGAGCCCGGCGTCATCTGCTGCGAGCGTGAGCTGAGAGTCATCTGCTGCAAGCGTGAGCTGAGAGTCATCTGCTGCGAGCGTGAGCCCGGCGACATCTGCTGCGAGCGTGAGCACGGCGTCATCTGCTGCGAGCGTGAGCCCGGCGTCATCTGCTGCGAGCGTGAGCCCGGCGTCATCTGCTGCAAGCGTGAGCTGAGAGCCATCTGCTGCGAGCGTGAGCCCGGCGTCATCTGCTGCGAGCGTGAGCTGAGAGTCATCTGCTGCGAGCGTGAGCCCGGCGTCATCTGCTGCGAGCGTGAGCTGAGAGTCATCTGCTGCGAGCGTGATCCCGGCGTCATCTGCTGCGAGCGTGAGCCCGGCGTCATCTGCTGTGAGCTTGAGCCGAGGGTCATCTGCTGCGAGCGTGAGCCGAGCGTCATCTGCTGCAAGCGTGAGCCCGGCGTCATCTGCTGCGAGCGTGAGCCCGGCGTCATCTGCTGCGAGCGTGAGCCCGGCGTCATATGCTGCGAGCGTGAGCCCGGCGTCATCTGCTGCGAGCGTGAGCCGAGCGTCATCTGCTGCGAGCGTGAGCCGGCGTCATCTGCTACGAGCATGAGCCCGGCGTCATCTGCTGTGAGGGTGAGCCCGGCGTCATCTGCTGCGAGCGTGAGCCCGGCGTCATCTGCTGCGAGCGTGAGCCCGACGTCATCTGCTGCGAGCGTGAGCCGAGGGTCATCTGATGCGAGCCTGAGCCCGGCGTCATCTGCTGGGAGCATGAACCCGGCGTCATCTGCTGCGAGCGTGAGCCTGGCGTCATCTGCTGCGAGCGTGAATCGGGCGTCATCTGCTGGGAGCGTGAACCCGGCGTCATCTGCTGCGAGCGTGAGCCTGGCGTCATCTGCTGCGAGCGTGAACACGGCGTCATCTGCTGCGAGCGTGAGCCCGGCGTCAACTGCTGCGAGCGTGAGCCCGGCGACATCTGCTGCGAGCGTGAGCCCGGCGTCATCTGTTGCGAGCGTGAGCCCGGCGTCATCTGCTGCGAGCGTGAGCCCGGCGTCATCTGCTGCGAGCGTGAGCCCGGCGTCATCTGCTGCGAGCGTGAGCTGAGAGTCATCTGCTGCAAGCGTGAGCTGAGAGTCATCTGCTGCGAGCGTGAGCTGAGAGTCATCTGCTGTGAGCGTGAGCCCGGCGTCATCTGCTGCGAGCGTGAGCTGAGAGTCATCTGCTGCGAGCGTGATCCCGGCGTCATCTGCTGCAAGAGTGAGCCCAGCGTCATCTGCTGCGAGCGTGAGCTGAGAGTCATCTGCTGCGAGCGTGAGCTGAGAGTCATCTGCTGCAAGAGTGAGCTGAGAGTCATCTGCTGCGAGCGTGAGCCCGGCGTCATCTGCTGCGAGCGTGAGCCGAACATCATCTTCTGCGAGCGTGAGCCCGGCGTCATCTGCTGCGAGCGTGAGCCGAACATCATCTGCTGCGAGCGTGAGCCCGGCGACATCTGCTGCGAGCGTGAGCCGAACATCATCTGCTGCGAGCGTGAGCCCGGCGTCATCTGCTGCGAGCGTGAGCCCGGCGTCATCTGCTGCGAGCGTGAGCCCGGCGTTATCTGCTGCGAGCGTGAGCACGGCGTCATCTGCTGCGAGCGTGAGCCGAGCGTCATCTGCTGTGAGAGTGAGCCCGGCGTCATCTGCTGTGAGCATGAGCCCGTCATCTGTTGCGAGCGTGAGCCGAGTCATCTGCTGCGAGCGTGAGCCGAGCGTCATCTGCTGCGAGCGTGAGCCCGGCGTCATCTGCTGCGAGCGTCAGCCCGGCGTCATCTGCTGCGAGCGTAAGCCGAGCGTCATCTGCTGCGAGCGTGAGCCCGGCGTCATCTGCTGCGAGCGTGAGCCGAGCGTCATCTGCTGCGAGCGTGAGCCGGCGTCATCTGCTACGAGCATGAGCCCGGCGTCATCTGCTGTGAGGGTGAGCCCGGCGTCATCTGCTGCGAGCGTGAGCCCGGCGTCATCTGCTGCGAACGTGAGCCCGGCGTCATCTGTTGCGAGCGTGAGCCGAGGGTCATCTGCTGCGAGCGTGAGCCAGCGTCATCTGCTACGAGCATGAGCCCGGCGTCATCTGCTGTGAGGGTGAGCCCGGCGTCATCTGCTGCGAGCGTGAGCCCGGCGTCATCTGCTGGGAGCGTGAACCCGGCGTCATCTGCTGCGAGCGTGAGCCCGGCGTCATCTGCTGCGAGCGTGAGCCCGGCGTCATCTGCTGCGAGCGTGAGCCGGGCGTCATCTGCTGGGAGCGTGAGCCTGGCGTCATCTGCTGCGAGCGTGAACCCGGCGTCATCTGCTGCGAGCGTGAGCCCGGCGTCATCTGCTGCGAGCGTGAGCCCGGCGACATCTGCTGCGAGCGTGAGCCCGGCGTCATCTGCTGCGAGCGTGAGCCCGGCGTCATCTGCTGCGAGCGTGAGCCCGGCGTCATCTGCTGCGAGCGTGAGCCCGGCGTCATCTGCTGCGAGCGTGAGCTGAGAGTCATCTGCTGCGAGCGTGAGCCCGGCATCATCTGCTGCGAGCGTGAGCCCGGCGACATCTGCTGCGAGCGTGAGCCCGGCGTCATCTGCTGCGAGCGTGAGCCCGGCGTCATCTGCTGCGAGCGTGAGCCCGGCGTCATCTGCTGCAATCGTGAGCTGAGTGTCATCTGCTGCGAGCGTGAGCCCGGCGTCATCTGCTGCGAGCGTGAGCCCGGCGTCATCTGCTGCGAGCGTGAGCTGAGAGTCATCTGCTGTGAGCGTGAGCCCGGCGTCATCTGCTGCGAGCGTGAGCTGAGAGTCATCTGCTGCGAGCGTGATCCCGGCGTCATCTGCTGCGAGTGTGAGCCCGGCGTCATCTGCTGTGAGCTTGAGCCGAGGGTCATCTGCTGCGAGCGTGAGCCGAGCGTCATCTGCTGCAAGCGTGAGCCCGGCGTCATCTGCTGCGAGCGTGAGCCCGGCGTCATCTGCTGCGAGCGTGAGCCCGGCGTCATCTGCTGCGAGCGTGAGCCCGGCGTCATCTGCTGCGAGCGTGAGCCGAGCGTCATCTGCTGCGAGCGTGAGCCGGCGTCATCTGCTACGAGCATGAGCCCGGCGTCATCTGCTGTGAGGGTGAGCCCGGCGTCATCTGCTGCGAGCGTGAGCCCGGCGTCATCTGCTGCGAGCGTGAGCCCGACGTCATCTGCTGCGAGCGTGAGCCGAGGGTCATCTGATGCGAGCGTGAGCCCGGCGTCATCTGCTGGGAGCATGAACCCGGCGTCATCTGCTGCGAGCGTGAGCCTGGCGTCATCTGCTGCGAGCGTGAGCCGGGCGTCATCTGCTGGGAGCGTGAGCCGGGCGTCATCTGCTGGGAGCGTGAACCCGGCGTCATCTGCTGCGAGCGTGAGCCTGGCGTCATCTGCTGCGAGCGTGAACCCGGCGTCATCTGCTGCGAGCGTGAGCCCGGCGTCAACTGCTGCGAGCGTGAGCCCGGCGACATCTGCTGCGAGCGTGAGCCCGGCGTCATCTGTTGCGAGCGTGAGCCCGGCGTAATCTGCTGCGAGCGTGAGCCCGGCGTCATCTGCTGCGAGCGTGAGCCCGGCGTCATCTGCTGCGAGCGTGAGCTGAGAGTCATCTGCTGCAAGCGTGAGCTGAGAGTCATCTGCTGCGAGCGTGAGCTGAGAGTCATCTGCTGTGAGCGTGAGCCCGGCGTCATCTGCTGCGAGCGTGAGCTGAGAGTCATCTGCTGCGAGCGTGAGCTGAGAGTCATCTGCTGTGAGCGTGATCCCGGCGTCATCTGCTGCAAGAGTGAGCCCAGCGTCATCTGCTGCGAGCGTGAGCTGAGAGTCATCTGCTGCGAGCGTGAGCTGAGAGTCATCTGCTGCAAGAGTGAGCTGAGAGTCATCTGCTGCGAGCGTGAGCCCGGCGTCATCTGCTGCGAGCGTGAGCCCGGCGACATCTGCTGCGAGCGTGAGCCGAACATCATCTGCTGCGAGCGTGAGCCCGGCGTCATCTGCTGCGAGCGTGAGCCCGGCGTTATCTGCTGCGAGCGTGAGCACGGCGTCATCTGCTGCGAGCGTGAGCCGAGCGTCATCTGCTGTGAGAGTGAGCCCGGCGTCATCTGCTGTGAGCATGAGCCCGTCATCTGTTGCGAGCGTGAGCCGAGAGTCATCTGCTGCGAGCGTGAGCCGAGCGTCATCTGCTGCGAGCGTGAGCCGAGCGTCATCTGCTGCGAGCGTGAGCCGAGCGTCATCTGCTGCGAGCGTGAGCCTGGCATCATGAGTTGCCAGCGTGAGCCCGGTGTCATCAGTTGCCAGCGCGAGCCCGACGTCATCTGCTGCGAGCGTGAATTGCCTGTCATTCACTGTGATCTGATTCTCCCACACATGAGAATTGAATGACAGGTGAGGAGAATATGGAGTAATTAATTTCTCACTCTTCTCCATTGTGTGTCTCGTACTGACTGCAGTCTGATATTTCACGCGCACCCATAGAGTCGTATGGGTGCACATGATCCAATATACGCTGCCAATTGCAACATGAAGCAATTTTTTTTCCTCAGTCCGAAGAGTTTTAAAAAATATGAAAAAAGTAAAAAAAAAAAAATGTTCAAATCATCCCCCCTTTTGCTCCATTGCAAAATAAAACAACTAAAAAAAATACACATATTTAGTATTGCCATATTCTATCAAAATATAAAATAAATTAATCTAAATTGGTAAATAGCATAACAAAAAATAAAAAAATATAGACGCCAGAATAGGGTTTTTTGGCCACTACAATATTGCAATTAAATGCAATAAGAGTCAATCAAATCATTGCTTCTACTCAAAAATGGTATTTGTAAAAAAGTCAGGTGAGGGAGCAAAATAATAAGCCATTACAAAGCCCCAGATCCCCAAAAACTCTCAGATCAGACCTGCATTTGACTAATATGGGGCCAAGTGCAATGTGAGATTTTTTCGCAATGCACTCATCTGATTCATACACTCGTGTGACCCCGACCTAAGGCTTCTGCCACACTCACGTGAAATTCACGCACGTGCCGAGAGACACGTATTTCCCCTGCGTGTTGCGTGCAGGTAAGTACGTGTCTCTGGTACGTGCGTGACACGTGTGTTCTATGTGTGCTATCCGCGATAGCACACGTAGAACCGGTAATTTACATACTCCCCTGGTCCTTCCTGCTGTCCGTGGTGCTGATCCTCGGTCTCCAGCCCTCCCGTCTCCCCGCTGCTGCTGCTGCCAGGCATTGAAGTGAATATTAAATGAGAATAATGAGCGGCGGTCGGCAGCAAGAGGCAGCAGCGGCAGAGACAGGAGGGCTGGAGAAGGTGAGTTAATGTTTTTTTTTTTTTCACTGACATGTGTGTTTTCTCCGGCGCGTGTCACACGGGACCGCATCCACACTACACCCGTGTGGTACGGGTGCGGGCCGTGTGACACCCGTGCTGCGGGAGAAATCACTGACATGTCGGCGCTTTGAAAAACGCACACACGTACAAACGCACACGGATACACGTTCCGTGTGGTTTTACGTGTGTGTGCCTGCTACAATAGGGTAGCATTGGTTAACGTGTCTCCGTGCCGCCGGTACGTGTAAAAAATGACAAACACGTGCCGGCAGCAAGCCTAAGGCCTCTGCCACACTCACGTGAATTTCACGCACGTGCCGAGAGACACGTATTTCCCCTGCGTGTTGCGTGCAGGTAAGTACGTGTCTCTGGTACGTGCGGGACACGTGTGTTCTACGTGCGCTATCCGCGATAGCACACGTAGAATCAGTAATTATTATACTCACCTGGTCCTTCCTGATGTCCGCGCTGCTGTCCGTGGTGCTGATCTTCGGCTCCAGCCCTCCCGACTCCCCGCTGCTGCTGCTGCCAGGCAGTGAAGTGAATATTCAATGAGAATAATGAGCGGCGGTCGGCAGCAAGAGGCAGCAGCGGCAGAGACAGGAGGGCTGGAGAAGGTGAGTTAATGTTTTTTTTTTTTTTAACTGACATGTGTGTTTTCTCCGGCGCGTGTCACACGGGACCGCATCCACACTACACCCGTGTGGTGCGGGTGCGGGCCGTGTGACACCCGTGCTGCCGGCGAAAAACCGGACATGTCAGCGCTTTGAAAATCGCACACACGTACAAACGCACACGGACACACGTTCCGTGTGGTTTTACGTGTGTGTGCCTGCTACAATAGGGTAGCATTGGTTAAAGTGTCTCCGTGCCGCCGGTACGTGTAAAAAATGACAAACACGTGCCGGAGGCACGGATGTGTGGCACAGGCCTAAGAAAAAGTCTCCAGTGAAGAAAGGGACAAGCAAGACGTTCCAAATACTGGTGACACCTGCGCCCCCTAGTGGTCTCCACATATAACTCAGGATTAAAAAAAAAGACTGGCAATGATACATTGAGGGACAGAGAGTAAGGCTATGTGCGCACGTTGTGTACAGTCACTGCAGAAATTTCTGCAGCGATCTGAAGAGCACATGTGCGCTTTAAATCGCTGCAGAAATGTCCGTAGTGAAAAAAAAAGCCGAATCCATGCGCTCTGCCTGCAGCTCCTGCCATAGACAGAGCAGGAGCTACCGGCAAAGCGCACGGAAGAAGTGACATGTCACTTCTTAGAACGCAGCGCTTCGGGCAGCAGCCGAATCACTACGTTCTAAAACGCCACGTGCGCACGGCCCCTGCACAATCTCCATAGACTGTGCAGGGGACGCAGGACGCATGCAGTTACGCTGCGCTACAAAGCGCAGCGTAACTGCATGTATATACGCAACGTGCGCACATAGCCTAACACTGTGCACACAGGTTCTTGGAGTAAATCCTTTCCAAAATCCTCAAAAACTGCTGTGAAACATTTCCTATTATTTTCTGTGTTCACAAGTTGCTTTTTGCTGTGGGTTTTTTTTTCATGCTTTTTTTTATTAGTTTTATGCAAAGTCATGCTAATAAAAAGCTGCTTTTTACAGTATCTGCAAAACCTATGAGATTTCAGAAATATCATGCGCACATATACATACACGCTTTTTTTCCCCTGCCTGCAATGGCAAACAGCTGCATTTTTGCAAGAAGCAGCGTGTCAGTTCTTTCAGCATTTTTGCTGCTTTTTTCATTATTGAAAGCAATGAGAGTGCAAAAAATGTAACTACCTTTTTGGTGAATGAAACATTATTTAAACATGTACTGTAAACAAATGAAACACCAAAAATGCAGCAAAAAAGCATCAAAATGTAGCAGAAATCACAGCTTCTTTACTGCTAGAGATCAGGTTTTTGCTACCCAACATATTCTCACGTGGCAGAGCATTTTTGCTGCACATTTTCTACGTGGATTGGATTTAGCAAGTGTACAGTGTAGGAATTGCACTGCACAGCGGATTTTCCACCTTGAAAACCTGTATGGAAAATCGGCACCATATGTGCTATTCTAGTCTGTGGGAAAAGTTGCTCACAGTCGCAGTAAGTGTTTGTTCCCAATATATTTCTTGATGTCATTTTTGGAGTAAAAACTGCCACCAAAAGACACTCCAAAGTACCTAAAAGAATGTATTTATTGTTTTCATTCAAAAAATGAATAATTTTTCCTATGTGTCTGCTTTGCAGCATCTTTTGAACATTCACGCTTGCAAAGATTAAAAGGTCTTTATTGAATTGTTTTTAGTTTGTAAGGCACACAATAAGTTACAATGCAAGTCAATGGGATAGCTAAAGATACACCAAAAACAATGCTGGTAAGGCTGCTTTCACACATCCGGTTTTTGCTGTGCGGCACAATCCGGCTCTTTGCAGAAAAAACGCAACCGTTTTTTTTTTGCCGCCGGTTGCGTTTTTCCGCATAGACTTTAATTAATGCCGGATTGTGCCGCATGGCCTTGCGTTCGGTCCGTTTTTTGCCGGATACGGCATATTTAGCCCATGCGGCGGCCGGATGGATTGTTGTCTGGCACGGTTTTTTGTCCGGCAAAAAAAAATGCATCGCGCCGCATCCGGCCGATGTGGCGCTTTTTCCAATGCATGCCAATGGACGCTGGATGCGGCGCAATGTGGCAAATACCGCATCCGGCCACCGCATGCGTTTTTTTGCACTGCGCATGCTCAGTAGCGTGCCGCAACCGGCAAAAACCGGACGGGCCGCATGTAAAAATTTATGCAAAGGATCAGTTCTTTTTCGCCGCATCCGTTGCATAGGTTTTAGAGCCGGATTTAGCCGCACTGCAAAAACCGGATGTGTGAAAGCAGCCTAAGACACTCAAAGGGCACTTTAAAGGGAACCTGTCACCAGATTTTTCCCTATTAAACTAAAAGTCTCCCCTTCTGCAGCTCCTGGGCTGGATTCTATGAAGGTGCGCCTTGGCCCTGACTCCCCTTCCAGACCCCAAAAATACCTTTATAAAACTTGGCCGTTAGGTATGCTAATTGCATTGGTTAGCCAGATGGGCGGGCTCATTTTCTGCTCCTTTCCCCCCTCCTTTCGTCCCGCTCATCAATGCCCCTTCGCTTCTATTGGGCGGTGGTTCAGTGATGCTGCTGTGATGCCGCACGGACAGCCCCCTTAGAAAGGAGGCGGTTCGCCGGTCACAGGGAAAGTAAGTAGTGTGGCGGGTCCGGGCGATGTTGTGCGACACGGGCAGAGATTTGCCCGTGTCGCACAACCGATGGTGGCGGGTACCCACGCTAGCGATATCGGCCTTATGACCTCTTTCACACATCCGTGGAAACTACACAAGTTTTTCACGGACGTGTTCAAGGTGTTTATGGCCCTCTGTGAGCCGTGATTTTGATACACGTGTGTTCTCTATGTGCTATCTGTGATAGCACACGGAGATCAGGAACGTTTTACTCACCTGTCCCTGGCGCTGCTGTCTTCATCGCTGCTGCTTCCAGGTCCTCGGTGCAGTGAATATGCAATGAGCATAATGAGCGGGCCATGAAGCAATTGACAGCAATGCTGAAGGTAACAGTGCCGGAGACAGGTGACTATAGAAAATCATTTTATTTGAAAGACACGTGTTATCTCTGTGTGGTCCGAGTGACATCAGTGTTGCAGGACAAAAACGGACTTGTGTCCGTGCGGAACATACAGGAATGCGTATGCTCCATGCGGTCACATGATCCTTGTGAAAATACTGATGTGTGCGCAGACCCATTGATTTCTGTATGTCTCAGATTCCAGTATGTATGAAAAAGGTGTCATCACTGACGTGTGAAGGAGGCCTAACATGCTCCTTTGAACAATTCCAACATATACACGTAAAGCTGAAATTCACTGGATGCTGCAGCTCCACTGATTCTGGGACAAAATTTTCCATTTTCTTCTGTACCGCTCAGTTTCAAAGTTATGCCCCCCTCTAATAAAAATGCAAATTTTTCCCTTTGACAACTGGGCGTGTACCACTGACTTTCTCTGTTGCACTGTACTGGCTGGCCAACACCAGAGGATAAAAAGCAAACGCCCACAGAGAAGTACTCCGGTATACACCTAGTTGTTGAAGGGTAAATTTGCATCCTTATAACAAATGGTGGGAGCATATGTTTGGAACAGAGGAGCACAGAAAAAAGAAAAAAAAAACAAAAACTGTCCCTCAATAAGGAAGAACAATTGAAAAATGCGCTTAGTTAAAATTAAACAAAAAAATCCTGTGAAACGTCCTTTTTAAATATAAAAATGCATTTTGAAGTCTTAGTCGTAGTTCATAACTTTTCTATAATTGTTTCCATTCTCCTGCATTGTGTTCCGAATTGTCCATTATTCACCCCCTCTTCTTACATTTTTTAGTAATGGGTTTCGCCTTTTTTTTTTAACTATTCCTTTGATGTTGCAGAATTACAGATGTTGAAAAATAACAAATTAAATTAACAGATGTGAACTTTCAAATAGAAATCCTGCATTGTGAAAATAAACTCATTGGGGGAAATTTATCGAGGGTTTATCTTTTCCCAATTGTTTTCAAAATACTACACATTTTAGACTTTTTGCTATCTTTACGCTACTGGCACCACGTAAAGAAAAAATGTGCAAGATTCGCGATCAAAATAAGGTTCAAGACAAGCCAAAAAAAAGGAATTTGTGAATTTTTCTAAGGTTCAAGACAGATTTTTTTTGATCACTACAATAGGTACAAGGGGAGGGGATGGGGCCAATCTCATTCCACCCACTCACCAGTAAAGCAGAAAGTGGTTCCTGTAGTTTCTGACCTGCTACATTCAGTTAGCCGTCACATCAAAAATGCTGTACATGTGTAGCACCCACGGGGCAGGGGTTAAATGTACTCGTTGCCGGGCCGGTGATGTTGGGTCTGGGATATCACGGGTGGCCCTGCCCGGCTTTGTGGCACTGAGGTGTACAATAAAAGCGATGATGGATGGTGGATGGGAGGAGTAGTTGTGACGCCCTGGGCAAGCCAGGGGTCACAGGTCATAACACCACCACACCCTACACCCCAGTTAGGAACATCAAGGCTACCAAAATCCTTGTTGCCTTCCTCCAGGGGCTGGTGTCCACACCAGGGGGTGGGCCAGGCGGTTGGCTCCGCCGACCGAGGGGTTCACAGCCCTGGAGCCCTGGAGTGTTAGAGTTGAGCTCAGGCAGAGCTTAAGTGAGGAAGTGAAAGTAGTAGTGGAGCTAACGAGAAAAGCTGAAGTGACAGAAAAGTGAGAGTAGTAAAGCCTGAAGTTGGTCCGGGTGTGTGCCCCGGACTGTGACAGCAAGGTCAGCAGACGGCGGTGATAGTCCGCAGGGGTGACTGCTCGGAGGTTGCTGGAAGGACCGCGGACGGGTAGTGGCCCGGCGGTCTGGAGCAGTATACGAAGAACAGTCAGCACCAGGGCAGGGGCCTTTCGGATCCCGGCAAGGCTAGGAGTCGCCATAATTTGCCAAATCCGTCAGTGAAGGGGACGTCTGTCTCCAAACAACCAAGTCCCGATTGAAGGCAACAGTCCAACTGTAACGGAGAGACACCGCCACCGCCAGGGCACCAGTTTCTCAGGGCCAGCACCTGCGGGCAAGAGAAGTGGGGCTCTGCCGGCTCATATCCAAGTCGGGGAGTGGGGTAACCTGTGGGAATCCATCGCTACCAACAACCGTACTTAGGTGCAGGACAGAGGTACCGTCACCTACTGGGGAAAGCAAGTGCAGCCGTCCGTGGGAACCGTCTTTCCAGCCGTGTGTTTTACCGAACACTGTGTCAACGTCTCAGGCTGAGTGAGTACCACAGTGCCGCAAGGCACAGCGCTGCCCCCGCGTCCCTGCGCCCACCAAGCCCTGCATCTCCCACCTCATCACTGGGCCCCGGGATCACCAACCCCTACCCACGGAGGGGCAACACAACAACTGGCTGCTCCATACCATCCCTCCCGAGATCCCCATACAGAGCAGCGGTGGTGTCAACAAATCACCACAACCGTGGGTGGCGTCACGGACAATAAACAATCCCCACACACAAAAACCCCCTTTCACTCACGGGCGAGGAGCGCCGCTCGAGTCCCCGGGATCCGGCCCATCGCTCGAGCCACCGAGCAGCAGCAGCAGGCCACAGCAGCCGCAGCGGCAGCCGGACCCGAGCAGTGGGAGAGCGCGGCGTCCCCTCCTCCGACCGCGACATAGTTGTCTCGTGACACCACCTGCGGTATGTGGCCAAAGATTAGCCGCTGCCGTCCTCTGGGGCAGATGGTGTCGTAGCTAGGATAGTTCAGCTCCCCACAGGTGAAACTAGGCCCCAGGGAAGATGATGGGGATGGCAGTCTATGGTGGCGTGCAGGACTGAGGATGTCGACAGTAACTGGACAACACAGGTCGGTCATTTTTTACTGGTCAGTTGTTACGGTCCCGCGTTACAGTGGTCCGGTCAGCCTGGTAGCATTGGGGTACCTCTCCTTGCCAGGTGGGTTGGAGGCCTTCCTTAGTGCACTCTGTGTATGGGTCACTGTGGCCTGAAGCAGCACAGTGTCCCTCTTAGATGCAGTTTGCTTTGCCCCTTGTGGCGGGCAGCGTGAGCCGGATGTAGGGCCCGCTTGTATTTCCACAGCCCCAGGCTCTATTGTGCGACTTTGTCTTGGGAGTCTCTGGTAAGCCAGGAGATGTGGAATCTCCCATGATCCGGGTTTTACTGCTGGGCTGTTAGCACCCGACAGTCGAGAACCCCAGTGTCCTGATTCTTGCCCTCGGTCCTGGAAAGCTTGCACTCAGCTCTCTTAGAGCTCGTGCGCACATTACGTAATAGCATGCATTTACGCTGCGTTTAGCACTGCAGCGTAAATGCATGCGTTCTGCGTCCCCTGCACAATCTATGCAGATTGTGCATGATACGTGCGCACGTTGCTCTTTTGAACACCGATTTGGATGCTAAAATTTTGACCCAAATCCATGCGTTCAAAAAACGCAGCATGTCAATTAATTTGTGCGCTTTGGATGTAGCTCCCACTCGGTCTATGGAAGAGCCAGCATCCATAGTGCATGAAATCGGCATGTAATCTGCTGAAACACTTCATCCATGTTTCTGCAGCGATTTGAAGCGCACATGTGCTGTCAAATTGCTGCGGAGATTTCAGCATTTACATGCGAACAAGCCCTTACAGCGACAGTTCTCTTTGCTCGCCTCTCGTGTTCGGAGGTTCCTCTTCCTGTTTCCCTGTCTAACCCCTCCCCAGCCCAGAATGCACAGGGAAGCTCACCCCAAACAGGACTTGAGCTCCCCCTTCTGGCCTGAGTTAGGAAGTGTTGTGTGTGATTGTACCTGACATGGAGATTTCCCCGCTGCTTCCAGGCATAGCATTGCCCCCCGATGAAGAGAACAACTGTGGCTCCCATGACCACTGGGGTGCCACACATGGATGTGGACGCTAACAAGCTCTAGGGGGTCCATGTTTACCGGCTCCTATGCCAGTAATTTTTGTGAGCATTGTTGTGTATTTATGATAATTACAGTTGTCGTCCTGGTACAAACACACTGCTCTAAAAGGGAAGCATCTTCTATTAAAGTCACTATCCCGGTATGCTCTATGTACTAGTATCTTAAATGATTGATAATTGTGATGCGTCTTAACACTTGAGAAGTTTGGCCCTAATAACTACAATGCATTTCCAAGAAAATCTGAACTTGAAAATCCCCTTCTTAAAAGGGAATCTGTCTCCAGGTTTTTGCTCCCCCATCTGTAGAGACAGAGACCCTGATTCCAGTGATGTCACTTAGTGAGCTGTTTGCTGTCATTTTGATAAACTCAATGTTTTCTCTGCGGCATATCTAGCCGTTATACAGAGCTCATGAATATGCTGGACCACCTGCAGGACACCAAGTAGTCCTGTAATGATAATCTACTGCTCATTAAACAGTGCTTTTATCAAAACTACACTAAGCAGCCCAGTAAATGACACATCGCTGGAATCAGGGCCTCTCTCTCTACATTATGGTGCTCTCAGATTAGGAGGCAAAAACCTGGTGATGGATTCCTTTTAATAAACTTACCAATTCCCCTTTTTGACTTCTAGGTTAAAAATGGTACCCAAATGAATCAGTCAGAACATGCTCTGTAATGAACAGACATCATGGGGAAATTTATTATAAGGGGAATATTTAAAGTCTGGGCATTTTGTATATGGGTAGCTATCCTATGCACCAAATTTACCAAGTGTCGTGAGGTGTGTGACCAGTTTGGTGCATCTGAAGATATTATATTTCTGTGTAGAAAAATTACTCGGCTTTTTACATCATGCACATAACAGGAGCAGGAATGCAACTTTTTTAAAAAAATTGCAGAACATACACTTAAAACCGATGTGTGGTTTTATAAGTGGAAGAAGCCATGTAAAAATTGAACAAAAAAAAAGTGCAAAATTTTTTTATTTTTTTTTTTTGCAAAATGTATGATATTTTGAAAGCCAAAAACTTTTATTTTGGTCTCCTTCTCAAACAAGAAAAATAAATTAAAGCAGATATATCCTTTATTAAATAGATCTAAAACCTGATTAAGTTGATGTACTTGCTATAAGACTATGTGCGCACTAGAAAAGTGATTTTTCTCAAGAACATTTCTTGAGAAATTTCTGGGAGTTGAAGATTACCGCATCTGCAGTAAAAAAAAATGCAACAAAACCGCGGAAAAAACGCATGCGTTTTTGCCGCAGTTTTTCCGCAGGTTGGTCCCTGCGTTTTTTTATGCTGTAACTGCAATAATGTATAAATAAAGCATGTTGAAAAAGAAAAAAAAAATAGATAAATGGATAAATAGATAATGGATAGATTGATAGAGGACAGATCAATCTATTGATCATCTATCAGTCAATAGATAGTCCCTGTGAGGACACTGCAGTTCTCCCGAACGGTAGTGTGTTCACATTACTGACCGTGAGAAATGACCTGTAATTACCTCTCTTCAGGCTCGTTATGCATTCTGTACAGTGTCAGTCGCGGCTGGATGCAAGCGTCGTCGGACCTGCGTGGATTACGCCGGAGCTATGTGTTATGGAGGGTGTAATAAAAGGGGTGAAAGAGGGGACTTTTGTCTTTTATTTAAAATAAAGGATTTTTCGGTGTGTGCTCCTGTCATAATGACATCACTTCCCTGCAAAACGCAGGCAGTGATTAACATTACCGTAGGTAAACCGCAGCTATACCGGGCGTATATGTGGCGCCCCAGGACCTGGTCGTCACAACAGCATTGCCCTCCCAAAGGGTTAATGCTGAGCCTGGAGGTAATTGGGAGATCTATTGGCCAGTAAGTTAACACCCAACACAGTTCTCCCTCCGGCCAGCAGAGGGAGCTCTGAACCTGGAACTTCAGGGAGCATTCCTTAAGTCTGGCTGAAGGGAGGAAGGAGTGGTTAGTCTGGACACAGGAGTGAAAGAGTGCAGACGCAGAGTAGTGCTGCCTTGTGAAACTGGGGCCTAGAGCTGGGATAGCTTGGCCCAGTGAAGCAAGGGGAGCAGAGAGGCACAGCAGAGACTCGGACATCGGAGTCTGTAGTTGCCAGGGCATAAAATCCATCCCTGGTAGCTGAATCCGGAGGGCAGGAGAGCTGCAAGCCCCCTGGCCCAGAAGCAATCTGAAGGTACAGCTGCATCCCAAGGGCCTGGTGTGGACTCCAGCAGAGAAGCACCAGAGAGGGCCGGCGCAGTCTACCACACAGAAAAAGGGACGAACCACCAGTCCCAGCAGCAAGAGGGCAATTGCTAACCCAAAGTGCAGTGTCCTAAAACAGCAAAGAAAGATTAAGGAGTAGGCCTCATACTCAACTGGCCAAAGATCACCCCAGGCACTTCCAGGCCGGCCGGACCATCTTTACCATCTGTGACGGTCTCCCTGGACTAAACTTCTGCCGAGTAAAAGAGGAGAAGGTAAAGAGACTACTGTTTGTGCCTGTTTCTTTCATTGCTTGTCGGCCCTGCACCGTGCTAGTCACACAACACCATAGACTTCCACAAGCACCAACTGTGTCCCGGGGCACCGCTCCACCTGTGGGGAGCAGTACCACCATTGCTGCCACTTCATCACCCCGGAGGCCTTACACGGCAGCGGCGGCTTAATAGCCGCATACCACAGGTGGCGTCACGAACACAAACTTAAAGTCATCAGCCACATATACTGACACCCACCAGGGCCACGGAGCCGGGCCCAGCCACCACTGACTACCACCGGACTAGTCCGGCCCGGCACCGGGTGTCCCATAGCCCTGGGGTGGGCGAGTCAACTTTTGGCGTCACGAACAGGATTTCGTGCCCGGTCCCATCGGGTACTGTGCGCCTGCAGGAATTGTGCTTAAAAGACTGTGTACTGGTTGTAAATTGCCGCCGCCATTAGCCGCGCCGAGCGCAGGAAGAAGGGGGGCGTGCCTGACAAAGAGCGCGAAGGGAGCGCGCCATCAGAGCAGAGCGCTGTTAACCCCGCGCGACCCAGAAGAAAATTTGAAAAGTGAACGGAGCCTGGTAAGGTTCACTAAGGGGGAGGAAGATGTCCGACTCAGAGGGAGAGCAGGTGGCTGCCATCGCTCAAGGCGCCGCAGCACCGGCCGAAGCAGTCCCAGTCGCCGTCGCCCCAGCCCCCACTGTAGCGCCGGTAATGCCGATCACCATGCCGTACATACCGGGAGCAGAATGGCTGCCGCAGTACTCCGGGGAGTCCCATACCTTGAGTGACTTCAGAGAAAGCCTGCACAGCTTATTCCGGGTGTATCCGCTGACTGAGAGCCAGAAGGTGGGCATAGTAATGGGACAGCTAGCCGGCGCAGCCCAGCGTGAAGCGAAGTCCTGGCCTGATACAGATAAAGGGACAGCAGCCCAGATACTGGCCAAGCTAAAGAGTACTTTTGACACCCGCACCGCAGCAGAGATAAAGATGAGATTCTTTGGGTGCAAGCAGCGGGCCACAGACAGCATAAGGGACTATGCCTTAAACCTGCAAGAGGCCCTGAAAGCAGTTAAACAGGTGGACCCAGAGAGTGTACGTGAAGAAGACAAACTCCTAACTGAGCAGTTCATAGAGGGGCTCCTGTCAGATGCCCACAGGACCCAGCTGCGTATCCTGGTCCTGAAGAACCCCGCTCTGGACTTTGCAAAGTTTAAGGACCAGGCCATCAGGGTACTGAGAGAATCTACACCGAATGACCCAGTACCCCTCCGGCCTCTTGCTATCACGTACCCCGGGGTGGTGCCTGGCACGAGCCACTGCAGGGGCTGAGGCGCAGTCCCTGGATAAGGATCCCACTGCAGAGCTCAGACAGCAGTTCCAGGAGCTGACCAAGACTGTAGCTGCCCTTGCCAAGACCGTGCAGTCTCTACAAATGACCCCCTCGCCTGCAAAAATCGAGTTGGCCTCCAGCCCAGATAACGTCCCATGGATGCGACAGAGGAGGATTCCGCCGACCCGAGGCAGAGACACAGATCGGTATGATTCAACAGGACAACCGGTCTGCCGCCGCTGCAGCCAGGCGGGCCACATTGCACGACGCTGTCCTTTAAATGGGCTGAGCCTGGGGCCAGGAGCCAACCCCCAGGTGTAAGGAAGCCCGGCTCAAACCCCAGCCGCAGCAAGTATGTGGGAGGACGCCCGGTGGGATCCCTTTGAATGCCCTCCTGGATACGGGGTCCCAGGTAACAACCATCCCCCACAAACTGTACAAAAGATATTGGGCTGATTCAGACATTGACCATGGCCCAGATGATGATTTAACAATTGTGGCCAGTAATGGTCAGCCCTTACCTCAAATTGGGTACAAAGAAGTAACCATTAAAGTGGGGCGGGTGGAATTGCCATGTCAGGGGATGATAATTGTAGATATTGATCGCAAAGAATCTGAACCACTGCTAACCATTGGTACAAATGTGATAGAAAATTGTATTGCCGAAGTGATAATTTTGTTGCAACAGGCGTCTGAAACTGCCAGCTCCGGGCAGCAGCGTGCCCTACAGAGGGAGATCAGAGCCCTGATGAGGAGGCAGCAGGTAGAGCTGGCCGGAGGAGAAATTGGCAGTGTGAGGGTAAGTGACCCCCTCCCCATTGCAATACCCCCAAGAAGTGAAATGTTGATATGGTGTCGGGCAGCAATAGGCCTCAAGGGTCAGGATTACCATGCCTTGGTAGAACCGGTGTATTCAGACAGTAGGCCTGGAGTCCTGATAGCCAGAGGGGTAGCGGACGTCCGCAAGGGGAGAGTGCCCGTCCGTGTCTTGAATTGTGGGGAGGAGGAGGCCAAATTGCCCCGGTACGCCACTGTAGCAAAACTGTACACTGTCAGCAACAATACCATTAAAGCAGTGGAACCCTTGATCCCGTCCGACCAGGCGGAAGACAATGGCTCCAAGGGGCAGCTGGAAGACTGGTGCCAAAAATTACATGTAGGCACCGACTCCACCCCCTCGCACCAAAAGCATGGGGTTTACCGGGTGGTACAGGAGTACGAGCGGGTCTTCAGCAAACACCCCCTAGATTTTGGGCAGGTGAAAGGGGTTAAACATCAAATCCCCACGGGTGATCATCATCCCATTAAAGAGAGATACCGCCCTGTACCCCCCGCACAGTATCAGTGTGCCAAGGAAATGTTACGAGAAATGAAGGAGGCTGGGATTATCAGAGATAGTTGTAGCCCCTGGGCAGCTCCACTAGTGCTCGTAAAGAAAAAAGATGGTACAATGAGAATGTGTGTAGATTACAGGCAAATTAACCGCATTACACATAAAGATGCTTATCCACTGCCCAGAATAGAGGAGTCACTAACAGCCTTAAAGTCAGCTAACTATTTCTCCACCTTGGATCTCACCAGTGGGTATTGGCAGGTTCCCGTGGCAGAGGCGGACAAGGAGAAGACTGCATTCACGACACCAATGGGCCTCTGTGAGTTCAATTGTATGCCATTCGGGCTCTGCAACGCCCCAGGGACATTCCAAAGGTTGATGGAGTGCTGCTTGGGCCACCACAACTTTGAAACCGTGCTGTTGTACCTGGATGACGTCATAGTCTACTCCAAGACTTATGAGGACCACCTGAAGCACTTAGCAGAAGTGTTTGAGTCCTTGTCGAAATATGGCCTGAAGATCAAGCCGTCCAAATGTCACCTCTTGAAGCCAAAGGTACAGTACCTGGGTCATGTGGTCAGCGCAGAAGGTGTGGCACCTGATCCGGAGAAAGTCACTGTAATCAAGGACTGGCCAAGACCCACCACAGTGAAGGAGGTGCGGCAGTTCCTTGGACTGGTGGGCTACTACCGAAGGTTCATTGATGGTTTCACCAAGATAGCAGCGCCCCTTCAAGATCTCCTGGTGGGCCAGCCAAAGCAGGCTAAGAAGCAGAGCCCTCCATTTGAATGGAGCAGCCAACTAGAAACATCCTTTGTCCGGCTGAAAGGGGCTCTCAGGGGAGAAGAAATTCTGGCCTACCCTGACTACAGCCAACCGTTTGTACTGTATACAGACGCCAGCAACGTGGGACTGGGAGCAGTTCTGTCCCAGGTACAGGGAGGCAGAGAGAGGGTGATAGCGTACGCCAGTAGGAAGCTTCGTCCCACAGAAAGGAATCCAGAAAACTACAGTTCCTTCAAGCTGGAGTTCCTCGCTATTGTTTGGGCAGTGACTGAACGCTTCAAGCACTATCTGGCATCGGCCAAGTTCACCATCTTCACGGACAACAATCCGTTGACACACCTGGCAACAGCCAAGTTAGGTGCGATGGAACAGCGATGGATGGCCCGGCTGTCTAACTTTGACTTTACCATCAAGTATCGGGCTGGCAAGAAGAATAACAATGCTGATGCGCTGTCCAGAATGCCTCACTTACCCGAGTCTGGAGAAGACCTGGATGAACTCGAAGAGATAGAGTTACCGGCTTTCCATCACCAAGGTGTTTCCCAGTGTGAGCATGCTGTGGGAGTGAAGCGCTCAAGCCAGCACGAGGTCTCGGTCAACCCATTACTCCACCATAATTGGGAAGAGACACAGAACGGTGACCCGGCCGTGCGATTGGTCAAAGAGAAGCTAGCGCAAGCTGAGACCCATCTTGGCCCAGACGCTCCAGAGGAAGCCCAGCAGCTGTGGAAGGAGAGGGGACGACTGTTCACCTACCAAGGCAAGCTCTGCAAGAGATATGTCAACTGGCGAACAAATGAACTTGTCTGGCAGATAGTGGTTCCGCAGAGGGATGCTCCAATGGTCCTAGCAGCGTATCATGATAACGCAGGACACTTCGGGTGGAAGAAGTTGGAGGCCCTACTCCGTGATCGGTTCTATTGGGTGCACATGAGAAAGATGATCGAGAAGTGGTGCCGAGACTGTGGCCCGTGTAACCTGAGGCGGAAGGATGATGCCAGCCAAAGGTCTCCCCTACAGCCAATTGTCACGAAGCAGCCCCTGGAGTTGGTGGCCCTGGACCACGTGAAGTTAACACCAAGCCGGTCAGGCTATGTGTACGCCCTCACCATTGTGGACCATTACTCTCGTTTCCTGGTAGTAGTGCCTGTGAAGGACCAGACAGCCAGAACAGCAGCTAGAGCGTTCCAGGCATCCTTTTGTCGACCTCACGGTTATCCGGAAAAGGTACTGACTGATCAAGGTCCTGCATTCGAGGCCGAAGTGTTCCAAGAGTTCTGTAACATGTACGGCTGTAAGAAAATCCGAACCACACCGTACCACCCCCAAACCAATGGACTGTGCGAGAAAATGAACCATGTGGTTATTGATATGCTGAAGACCCTACCGCTGGAAGAAAGGAACCAATGGCCAGAGAAGTTGCCAGATCTGGTAGACCTGTACAACCATATCCCAGTAAATTCGACCAACTGCAGCCCCGCTTACCTGATGCGAGCCAGACCTGGCAAGTTGCCTGTAGACTTTGAGTTGGGGACTGTGTCGCCTGAGGCGGTTCAAGAAATAGAGGATTGGGATACAGAACGGCAGCAGCGGTACCGTAAGGTCCAGGAGTGCGTAGAGAGGAGCCTGTCTCAAGCAAGAACGAGACAAGAGCAGCATTACAATCAAACAGCCCCAGCAACTCCCTTAGCACCTGGAGAACAAGTCCTCAAGAAGAAGCGGAGGACGCATAAATTGGATGATCAGTGGGAAAACGAGCCCTACACCATTATCCCCTCCAACTTTGACAATAGTAAGGTATGCCTCATAAGCAAGGATGAAGGCAAGACCTATCAAGCAATTTCTCGAGACCGCCTGGAAGCGTG
This sequence comes from Anomaloglossus baeobatrachus, assembly GCF_048569485.1. Lineage (NCBI taxonomy): Eukaryota > Metazoa > Chordata > Amphibia > Anura > Aromobatidae > Anomaloglossus > Anomaloglossus baeobatrachus. The sequence goes on along the minus strand of NC_134357.1, from coordinate 33,908,682 downwards.
CCCTGAACGGTGCAGAATCCAAAGAGAAATGGAAGAAGTACAAGGAAGTCCCCAAAGTCAAGAGAAAGAAGGGGAGATGATTCAAACCATCCTTGGAAAATTCCCCAAAACTTGGACCCGAATAAACAATGCCATAGTGGTACCAGTTTTGACGTTTCCGCAGTTGGTCGAGCCAGAAACAGAAAAGGTTCCGGATCCACCTAAAGAACCATCCGCTCCAACACAAGATGACACGCCAGCAGTGGAACAGGAGGATCAACCCCCTGTCAGTGGTGAACCTGTCATACCCTTGGTGACTCTTAGACCACATAGGCAACCATCACGCTTACCTATCGGGGTTAGGCCCACCTGTAGTGCTGAGGTAGAAGACGCACCACGTAGTCAGGGGCAAACACCAGAGCTACGCAGGTCCCAACGCAGCACTCGGGGACAACCCCCTCCAAGGTATAGAGAGTCAACTGTATAAGGAAAAAAGAAGGAGTATTTATTAGAATGTACATAGTTATGCAAAATGTCTGTAAGGTTGTGTACAAAATGTTTTTCTTTTTCTTTGATTGTGAAAATGGACAATTGGGCCACTGGACTATGGGTGGCCAACACCTAAATTGTTCATAGTTAGCACCAGTGTGCTCAACACCCCTGAAGAAAAACCCGTCCGGCGTGCATAGAGTGGGGTCATCAATGCTCTGATGCACGCCCAGAGCCTACGTTGGGGGTTTGATCGCGGCGGGTCCCCCATGGAGCAGTGTAATGGACACCCGGCAGGGAGCCACACTGGACTCTTATAGTAATGTTTAAGTTTGTAACGTTAAAGTATTTGCGCCTCCCATAATGGGATGAAATGTTCTAACATGTCATGTTTGTTTCTACAGTCCGGGAGTACTGAATTTAACTAAGGGGGAGTGTGGCGCCCCAGGACCTGGTCGTCACAACAGCATTGCCCTCCCAAAGGGTTAATGCTGAGCCTGGAGGTAATTGGGAGATCTATTGGCCAGTAAGTTAACACCCAACACAGTTCTCCCTCCGGCCAGCAGAGGGAGCTCTGAACCTGGAACTTCAGGGAGCATTCCTTAAGTCTGGCTGAAGGGAGGAAGGAGTGGTTAGTCTGGACACAGGAGTGAAAGAGTGCAGACGCAGAGTAGTGCTGCCTTGTGAAACTGGGGCCTAGAGCTGGGATAGCTTGGCCCAGTGAAGCAAGGGGAGCAGAGAGGCACAGCAGAGACTCGGACATCGGAGTCTGTAGTTGCCAGGGCATAAAATCCATCCCTGGTAGCTGAATCCGGAGGGCAGGAGAGCTGCAAGCCCCCTGGCCCAGAAGCAATCTGAAGGTACAGCTGCATCCCAAGGGCCTGGTGTGGACTCCAGCAGAGAAGCACCAGAGAGGGCCTGCGCAGTCTACCACACAGAAAAAGGGACGAACCACCAGTCCCAGCAGCAAGAGGGCAATTGCTAACCCAAAGTGCAGTGTCCTAAAACAGCAAAGAAAGATTAAGGAGTAGGCCTCATACTCAACTGGCCAAAGATCACCCCAGGCACTTCCAGGCCGGCCGGACCATCTTTACCATCTGTGACGGTCTCCCTGGACTAAACTTCTGCCGAGTAAAAGAGGAGAAGGTAAAGAGACTACTGTTTGTGCCTGTTTCTTTCATTGCTTGTCGGCCCTGCACCGTGCTAGTCACACAACACCATAGACTTCCACAAGCACCAACTGTGTCCCGGGGCACCGCTCCACCTGTGGGGAGCAGTACCACCATTGCTGCCACTTCATCACCCCGGAGGCCTTACACGGCAGCGGCGGCTTAATAGCCGCATACCACAGGTGGCGTCACGAACACAAACTTAAAGTCATCAGCCACATATACTGACACCCACCAGGGCCACGGAGCCGGGCCCAGCCACCACTGACTACCACCGGACTAGTCCGGCCCGGCACCGGGTGTCCCATAGCCCTGGGGTGGGCGAGTCATATACCGCCCATCATTTGCTACCTGCGGTATACCCACGGTATTTCGCAAATACATTACAGTGTATGGAGTGAAATACCGCAGCTACCTGCGGAAAAGAAGTGACATGCACATTTTCTCAAGAAATTTTCTCAAGAAATTCTGCAGAAAGAATGTTCTTGAGAAAAAAAGAGAAAAGAAAAAAAAACAGTGTGCGTACAGCTATTTTTTTCCCATAGGTTTGGGAAATGTCTGCAGAAAGGTTACAAACATTTCTCAAGACATTTCTGCGGGTAAAAACGCAGTGTGCGCACAGGGCCTAAGGAATCCATAGTCAGAATGGATGTATAATCCTATTTGAAACTTTTCTGCCTGATATTTAAGGTATTTTTTTTTATCCTTCAGAATAGAACTTATCAAATCCTCCTTTTTATTATCAGAATTAGGCTCTGTTCACATGCTGCATTTTTGCAGTGTTTTTGTTTCACGAGTTGTATTCAAATTGAATTGTTTTCTTACAGTACGAGCAAAGGCTTGTATTTCAGAAATCTCATGCACACAATTTTTTTTTTATTCCTGACTGAAATGGAAGACTGCTGCATTTTTCAAAGAAGCGTGTCAATTCTTTCAGCGGTTTTTCACCATTGAAAGCAATGGGAAAGTATAAAAACGTAAATCACTGCTTTTCTGGTGGATAAAACTGTAGACAAATGACGAACCAAAAAAGAAGCCAAAAGATGAAGCAAAAACCCAATCTAAATTTGTTTTTTCACGGTAAGTACACCAGCCCCAACAGATCTTAGATCTTAGATCCATTTAATAATATACGTAGTATTGTGAAATCTGCTGATACCATAGGTCCACTTTAATATAGTTTTGTAATACGCAGTACACAGTCGTATTAATGACACAGACCCTTAAGGGAACCCTCAGGTAAACCTTCCTGGTACTGACAATAAGAGTGTCACACACCACCACACCTCGCTTTACTAATAACTTCCGCTTCTTGAGTGTGAAATGCATTAGAAGCAAATCCCAGCCCTTCCTCATCATGAAAAATCATGAAAAATTCACAATGTCCTGTGATTTGTACCCGAGGGAGGACGGGTAACAGTACATCACTCGGGTACTGAAGAGCCAAAAGGTTGCAGGCTACCAATATAGAGATATATTTTAAGATTATGGCCTATAGGCCTCTTATCAAAACGGTCTCTGTAGCCCATAGCAACCAGCTTTCAGTTTAGAAGAGCAACCAATCAGAACTCAGGTTTTATTTTATGAAATGCTCTGGTCAAATGAAAGCTGAGTTCTGATTGGTTGCTATGGGCAATGAAAACCGTTTTGATAGAGATATGAAGTCTTTTGCTTCCCCCACTTATCTGCCCAATCAATCAGTGTCCAGTGTTTGGGCACCCCCATATACACCCAATTTCAGGGTAGTTCAGGCCTAATCCACCACTAGCAAAAATAAATGCTCTTCTTGTAGTGCCTCTATACATAAAAACAACCATTAAAGGCTATGCACAGCCAAATATTTCATTCAATTTCTTTTGGCCGTGTTCGGACAGTTTTTCTTGGATGTAAAAAATATGGTTGGGTGAACCCAGCCTTCAATCTTGCTGATTGCTGTGGAAAGTGTCTGTAGCAGATCTGCAACATGTGAATACATCCCAAAGAGAATTATCCTAGAGGAATAATTTACCGTGAGATTTAGAGGATGAATTGGTCATTAATAAAATTAAGAGAATTACTAACGTTACATGCTCAGGTAAGGCTTCCATTGGCACTTTAGTACTGACACAATAGTCTGATAAAGTCATCAGTGTGAGTACAGCTCTGGGGTATAATACAGGATGTAACTCCATAATCAGGATAAGTACAGTGTAAGTAACGTATGTACACAGTGACTGCAACAGCAGAATAGTGAGTGCAGCTCTGGAGTATAATACAGGATGTAACTCCATAATCAGGATCAGTACAGTGTAAGTAACGTATGTACACAGTGACTGCAACAGCAGAATAGTGAGTGCAGCTCTGGAGTATAATACAGGATGTAACTCCATAATCAGGATCAGTACAGTGTAAGTAACGTATGTACACAGTGACTGCAACAGCAGAATAGTGAGTGCAGCTCTGGAGTATAATACAGGATGTAACTCCATAATCAGGATCAGAACAGTGTAAGTAATGTATGTACACAGTGACTGCAAAATCAGAATAGTGAGTGCAGCTCTGGGGTATAATACAGGATGTAACTCCATAATCAGGATCAGTGCAGTGTAAGTAATGTATGTACACAGTGACTGCAAAATCAGAATAGTGAGTGCAGCTCTGGGGTATAATACAGGAAGTAACTCCATAATCAGGATCAGTGCAGTGTAAGTAATGTATGTACACAGTGACTGCAAAATCAGAATAGTGAGTGCAGCTCTGGGGTATAATACAGGAAGTAACTCCATAATCAGGATCAGTGCAGTGTAAGTAATGTATGTACACAGTGACTGCAAAATCAGAATAGTGAGTGCAGCTCTGGAGTATAATACAGGATGTAACTCCATAATCAGGATCAGAACAGTGTAAGTAATGTATGTATACAGTCAGGGCCGGCCTTAGGCTAAATGGCACCCTGTGCCAAATTACCCTTTGGTGCCCCCAAACCATGTCACAGGCGACCTCCAGCCAATCAGCAGCTGGTTTACTCTCTTATCCTTTAGATAAAACTGACATCCAGAGGAAGTCATAAAACAGCAGCAGCTCTCATTTCTTCTGGATTACAGTTTTGAAAGCGGGATAGTGAAGCAGCCGCTGATTGGCTGCAGATCACAAGACGCCGGTGCCCGGTTGTATTGCTTTTCTGCTGCGTTTGTTTTTTTCATGTACTGTAAAATGACAAAAAAAAGCCTCGCCCTAAGCATAATGCAATTTAGTTTTTTTTTTTAAAAAAAAAATCATTTGCAAAAAACATCCTGAAAGTCTATAAGTATGCGCCATTGTTACTGGCTTCATTTCTGGTGTCTATTCAATGACGGTATTCTGTGTCCTTTAAGTATATAGAGCGAGGGGCTTCTTCCAATTTTAGCCGCCCGACTGGGAGTACCTGCCTAAAAAAGCGCTGCAAATACACCATAGCAAAGGGACATGATGCACAGCAATTTCAAAATGATTTTGCTGTGCACATGTTCCGTCTTTGGTTAATTATTTTAGCTGCTGTAGGCTTCAAAAGCCATGAAACGGCTAAAAGAAGTAATCTTCAGAGGCTAAACCACAGCTCAACCCTGCAGCAACGTCATTTTACCCGGGAACATCTCATCCATTCACGCCAGGCAGCCCATGCGCCCCAGGGGCATCACAAGTCGTTGTGGCAACAAGTGGTGAGAAATCAGATATGTCTGAGTTTGCCAGTTTCATGGTGAGCAGAGAGCTAATCAACACTAGTCTCACGAAATTCGATGATCGTGCAGAGAGCTACAGGGTCTGGAAAGCAACTTTCAAGGCAGCCATCGCCAATCTCAGAACAGGAGCTCGACATCCTGATCAAGTGGTTGGGCCCAGGCTCTACAAACCGTATCAAGAGCCTCAGAACAGTATGTGGGACAAGCAGAAGCAGGTCTCGCTGCTGCATGGCAGAGACTGGAACGCACCTTTGGCAGCGCAGAAGCAATAGAGAAAGCCTTATTCAAGAGACTGCAGGACATCCCAAAGATCAACCTTAAAGAAGTCCCCAAGCTTCAAGACCTAAGTGATCTGCTCATGGAGCTGGAGCTCGCCAAAAGAGATCCTCGTCTGTCTGGGCTGTGCTACCTGGATACAGCCCATGGAGTGAACCCAATCGTGGTGAAGCTGCCATACAGTCTGCAGGAGAAATGGGCAACGTCAGTCTCAAGGTACAAAAGAATGCATGACGTCACCTTTCCCCCATTTATTCACTTCTGCAGGTTCATCGACGAGCAGGCCCAGATGAGGAACGACCCCAGCCTCGACTTCCTAGAGTTCAACACTTCGGCAGCCGCAACATCATCATCAAGGTATGAAGGTGCCATACACAAACGCAGAGACATTAAGAACACTGTGAGTGTCAGGAAGACTGAGCTACCATCACCTGCAACACCCACAGATAAACAGTACACCATTTCATCACGAGATAAGTCTTTCAATCAAGAATGTCCCATCCATAAAAAACCGCCCTCACTGAATAAGTGCAGGGGGTTTAGATCCAAAACCCTACAGGAGTGCAAGAAAGTCCTCACAGAGCTTGGGATCTGTTTCAAATGCTGTGCATCACTTGAGCACATGGCCAAGGACTGTAAATCCATCGTCAAGTGTGAGGAGTGTCATAGTGAAAAACACGTTTCAGCCATGCACCCAACCCAGCTAGCTAGAGACACACCGGCTGCAGTCACCACCACTCCCACTCCAAGTCATGGCGGGGAGTCCAAGAATCAGACTGACACCACCATAGCCATCTCCTGCTCATGCTCAGAGGTATGTGGAGAGGGCCAAACACAGAAATGTTGTGCCCGAATATGCCTCATCAAGGTTTATCCCGAGGGACATCCAGAAAAGGCAATGAAGGTGTATGCCATCACAGACGACCAAAGCAACCGGTCCCTGGCAGGAACCAAATTCTTTGAAGCCTTCGGAATTAATGGACCATCAGAACCCTACACCTTGAACACCTGCTCGGGTCGCATAGCGACTAGCGGCAAAAAAGCCCAGGGATTCATTGCTTCTCCTATCAATGGGAAGACTGAAATACCTCTACCAACACTCGTTGAATGTGACCAAATACCCAGCCACAGGAATGAAATTCCTACCCCAGAAGCTGCATTTCATCAACCACACCTAAGACACCTCGCTAGTGTTATCCCACCTCTGGACAATAACGCAGAGATTCTACTCCTGCTCGGCAGAGACAATCTAAGGGTACACAAGGTGCGACAGCAGTGTAATGGGCCTGACTATGCACCATACGCCCAGAGACTGGACTTGGGATGGGTAGTCATAGGAAATGTGTGCGTTGACCGATCAGGAATTGATTCCTTCAAGACTTACGTGCATGGAGATGGGCGCACAACCTGCCTAAAGCCATGTCCTCATCACTATGGAGTGAAAGAAGTCTCCAGACACAATACAGCTACCTGACATCGCTTCTTCTCTGCATATCGACAACTTGGGAAGATCAGTCTTTCACACAACCAAGGACGACGATAAAGTCGCCTTGTCAGTAGAGGACAGAGAATTCATCGGAATAATGGACTGAGTTTTCTAAAGACAAAACCAACCATTGGGTCTCTCCATTACCCTTCCGATCTACCAGGGTAAGACTCCCAAACAACCGAGCTCAAGCTCAGACCAGATTTAACTCTCTTCAGCGTTCTATGAACAGCAAGCTTGCAATGAGAGAACACAGCGTCACCTTTATGGACAAGGAAGTCTGCAACAACCTAGCAGAACCTGTACCAGCCGAACTGAATCCAGCAGATCACGCAACTAGACCTACGTCTATAAGTTCTCTTGCTAACTCTTCTTGGCTTACAGGTCCAGAGTTCCTGCTGAGACAGTCAGAAGAAGGTGTCCAGGAAGCCTTCAGCATCCTAGATCCAGACAACGATCCAGATGTCCGAGCTGAAGTCAATACCCTGGCCACCAGTGCAAGGAAAAAAAAAAAAAACAAAAAAAAAAAAACTTACAACCTCGGTTGCCAAAGTTTTGAACGTTTCTCCAGCTGGATGAGGCTCGTCAGGACCGTCGCTAGGTTAGTGCATATCGCCAGATGCTGTCGTACTGACCTTAAAAACAAAGACTGTCATCGCAGGCATGTCTGCCACAAACCCCTTTCTGCTGAGGACATCTCCCATAGCGAGTCCCTCATAATACGCCACCTCCAACAGAGTGAATTCGCCATAGAATGGAAGTGTTTATACAACAAACAGCAGATTCCATTAAGAAGTCCTCTCGCCAATTTAAACCCAGTCATCGACAGTTTCGGCTTACTGAGAGTTGGTGGTCGTTTAAATCAGGCTCATCTTGGAGTTGCAGAACAAAATCTTCATCATTCCCAACAAACACCATGTTACAGTCTTGCTGATCCGACACCACCATGAAAAGACTGAACACCAAGGCAGACAAATTACAGAAGGTGCTTTACGGTCTGCAGGCCTCTGGATTATTGGGATGAAGAGACGTGTAGCACAAATACTACACGATTGTGTGCACTGTCGTAAAGCGAGAGGAAAACAACTATACCAGCAAATGGCTGACTTGCCTACAGACAGACTTTCTACAGAGCCACCTTTCACCTACGTGGGCCTAGACGTTTTCGGACCATGGATGGTGTCCACACGCAGAACTCGGAGGCCAAGCAAACAGCAAGCGGTGGGCTATGTTATTCACCTGCATGAGTGTTCGAGCCGTTCACATTGAGGTGTTGGAGTCCATGGATACCTCCAGCCTAATCAACGCCTTGAGAAGGTTCCTTGCCATCAGAGGACCAGTGAAACAGCTGAGGTCTGACCGTGGAAGCAACTTCGTCGGTGCATGTAGAGAACTGAACATCGACACCAAACCTTTCCAAGATCAGCTGGCAGAGAAAGGTTGCACCTGTATCTTCAATCCCCCTCACAGTTCTCACATGGGAGGCTCCTGGGAGAGGATGATCGGGATTTCACGCAACATCTTGAACTCCATGCTAATGGACGTCAATTCCTCAAGACTCACACATGAGACTCTAGTCACTCTTTTAGTGGAAGTCTCAGCCATTATCAATTCAAGACCCCTTGTGCCGGTGACCATGGATCCAGAAACACCAACCATATTGACTCCTACTATTCTTATTACCCAAAAAACTGACAACGTGGTAATGCCCAGCGGAGAGTTCACCCATGCGAACACTTATCAAAAACACTGGAAAGGGGTTCAATACTTGGCTGACTACTTCTGGAACCGATGGAGGAAGGAATACCTCACCATTCTTCAAGGAAGAAAGAAGTGGCGACAGCCCAAGCCGAACCTCAAGGAAGGAGACCTAGTCCTCATGAAAGATCAGACCACAGAAAGGACTGACTGGCCTATGGGACTAATTACTGGGATACTGCCTAGTCAGGACGGCAATGTTCGGAAGGGGGAGCTAAAGGTCATCAGGAAAGGTGAGACGAAGACCTTTGCAAGGCCAATCCACGAACTTGTTCTGCTTTTGCCCATAGAAAGCGTCCCTACAGGATGAACGCTACCGGACCTGAACTTTGAGCCATCCTTGTTTTGGACTCAATTGAGCTTGTTTTTGCATTTAACATGCCTTTCCTTTCAGGTTGTATTATGGACTCAATAGTGAAATCCCCAAAGTGAATTTCAGACGGGGAGTGTGCTGTTTCTATTTGTCTTAGTTAAAACTGTTATTTAATGTTTTTCATGCTTGTCTCTGCTGCCATCTACTGGTCAGACCTTTCAGCTCCTCTGTTTCTTTTGCCCAGCCCATGGGAGTGTCTGATGACCCTCTTGCATCACATCCTGGTGTGTGCATTCCAAACCAGAGTTTGTGAGAACAACATCCCTTATTGGAGCTACTAGGAGCAAAGTCTTCTGACCATGTAGTAGCTTCAGAGGCAAGCATCACTGGAGAATTACAATGCCAAGTACTTGGATTACTGCACTCTGCATGTCCTAACCTTTGGAGAAAATACACCACCATTGTTTCATCTCAGCATGTGCATGTTTCACTCTGGAGCGCTCTGGTCCTGTCTGCCCCACCTATAGGAAAAACGAAGGTAAGATTCTCACAACCTCTCACAACTACGCACCTTCCATCGCCTTTAAGTGGGAACAGAACACAGCGCTCTAGGTCTTACATCATATTACTGTGAGGTGCAGCAGTATTTCTAGAATATTTTTTGTAGACAATGAGATAGCAAAGAATACAGACAAATTTGAGCTTTAAAACCTGTTGAATTAAGAATGCAGCTCTGAAGTATAAATACAGGTTAAATCAGAATCTATTGCAAGATGAGGGCTGTAATGTATATGCAATGTTATTTGTTTGGGGTGTAGTTGACACACACAAATATATATTTTACACACACACACACACACACACACACTTTTTAATATGAAAATGTATAAATATATATTATATATAATTTTGTTAAAGGTGACCACAAGCATCAAATATCAGCTGCTTTAGTATCTAGAATTTATAAGCAGACAGCAAGCATTAAGGTTGTGTTCACACCATCTTTAGTGTATGGGAGAAAATGGTGTATGACTTCAACGGAGGTTAAAAAGAAAAAAGTGTGAATTTTTTTTACATCTGCCGGGATAACCATGCCGTATGCCGGGGTTTGTAAATTGTGATGTTCGCAGAAAAAGTTAAATACAAACAGTCCAGTTTTTATTAATTAGGCACAACATGTACATTGAAACATTCAATGTCTACAGTCATAATCTCACAAGATGGCGGGCAACATTATAAAGAACTAAAATTTTTAAAGAAAAAAAAAAAAAACGTATGGATTGGGTCCCAACATTCTTGTAAACTGGTTGTACACATTTGTGTTAGGAGTGGTATTTTAGGAGTCTACATGTGGCAAAAATCACATGGTTTGTCCCAATATTAAAACCCAGTAGATGCTTGGCAACCACAGTTCTATTATAATTTAAAAAAAAAAAAAAAGTCCAACATTTTAAATAGCACTTAACCATAAAATAAAAAAATTTAAAATCATCCATGAATACCCAGTGTTGTCCCATTGAATCATGATTTAAAGGAGTTGTACATGATTGGAAAAACATAGCTGTATTTTTCCAAAAACAGCACCATCCTTGTCCAAAGGTTCCAGATTAAAGCTAAGACTAGGTTTACTGGTGATTTTTTTTTCTCTATATTTATAGGGTAAATGCAAGAAAGTATTTTTGTAAAAATTAAAATAAAATCAAGAGCTTAAACCTAAAGTCTGTTGCAGTATTGCTGATATACTGACCATCCAAGTTACTATACCCTAAACACCCACCCGATCGTCCTGTGCCATTTCAGAAATTAGGTAAATGGTTACAATCATGCTTAGAACATTATCTTGTATGAGGTGGATCTCGTGTGCAATCATAGAAACAGAAGTAGTGCAGCATTTTGGTATGGGTGGTGGTGGGGGGGGGGTTTAGTTGGGGTTGAGGGAGGGGGGGTGGGGGTGGGGGTCATCTCTCCTTCCAAGTCCCATTGAGTCTCAAGGAGACCATTAAGAGTGAGAAAGGGAAGACGAGAAAGGAGAGTAGGACCTAGCAGCCAGCCTTTCTTTCCCTTCTAAGAGTCCCAGCATCTCAATAGACATTCAGATTTTGTGGGGGTTTTAATGCGTTCATTCAGTTCTGGATTTCCGCTGGTTGGTTTACAATAACTTGTATGACAAAGTCCTTCTGAATCTTAGTCTCCTGTAGTTTCATCCTGTCCGTAAGAAGTTTTCCAGAGAAGAACCATCGCTGCCAACAAGGTTCGATACCCTCAACGGAATGTAGTTGCTTCTTCAGTTGGCCGATAGTGTCCGTCATGCTTGCGTTGAGTTTAACGTCCTTACCGGTGGAGAGACGGACCTTGAGCTGGAATTCCCGTCTGTTGTTAGGGGCTGGTTCGGGGGCATCTGTGCCATCTTCATCACTTCTTTCCATGATGAGGTTTACAGGAGGAGCCAGGCAGTACACCGGGAGCTGGTACCGTGTTCCAAGTTCATCGTAACATTCCGTCAGAGAACCTGGAAAGAACAATTGATTTGCGGTTACTAATTGTTTTTCCACATTATACATACATCTTCATTGTTAATTATGCGCATAGTGCCAAAAATACAAACAATCAAAAGGTTAGATGCTATAGCATTGGAATAAGGCGATGTAAGCTGTTGTGTCACTTACCTGAGGGGGAAGAGAAGGCACCAGAATGCACAATGGGAAAAGACAAATGTTGGAAGCAGTGGGACAATTGGGGCAATGTTCTGCTGAGAAATCACACCAGTATACCAAGATCCAGGGGGGTTCCTACCCTACCCCTAATTCACATCTGCTCTATTGTCTGGGGTTACCTCAGAAAAGTCATCATATGGACGCTTGCTAGACACGATGGTAATGCCCTAAGCTGGCAGACAGGGGTGAGCCACAAATCATGGGCTCAAGCCACAGGTTGGGGACCCCCTGATCTAACTGATAATGTCTGGAAAAACAAGTACAATCTTTGGTCCTAATAACTTACAGTACCAAAGGGTCACTCTCAGAGGTCTTGTGGAGTCCATGCCTGAAAGTGTCCAAGTTTTTTTGGTGGCACAAGGAAGGTACCTACACAGTATTAGGCCCCCTTCACATGTCCGTGCTGGAAAAACAAACGTTTTCCTCGGTCCGTGGTGTAGGTACGCATGTCCATCTGTATGTTCCACGTGCTATCCGTGTGACATCCAGACAGCACAAACGTTTATACTAACCTACCACTGGCGCTGCTGTCACACTTGCTTCAGGGTTCGCAGTCAGTGCAGTGAATATTTATGAGCATAATGAGCGGGCCCGGAAGCAAGTGTGACAGCAGCGCCAAAGACAGGCAAGTATAAAAACACATTTATTTCTCAGTGACGCGTTTCAGTGTGTCTTTCATGTGATATTCATGCTGCAGGCATGTCGCTGTGTGGAGCATACGGACAAGCGTGTGCTCCATATGGACACACTGTCCGTGTCTAAACATGGACGTGTGCGCAAGCCTATTGATTTTAATGGGTCTACATGTGTCCTGGTCTCTGGTATGTGTGAAAATGGACATCACATACTGGAGACATGGATGTGTAGGAGGCCTAAGGCAGGTAATTTTAATGCTATGGCTGATCAGTCTATATATAGTCTTCATTAAAGAACTATTTCCATGTTAGGGTATGCCAAAATTTGATAGCTGCAGATCCTACAGCGGTGACTCTTCAGAGGCAGGGTCTGGTTTTCACCTTTCAATTTTTCCCCATATACCTCAGAGAGGTGGTCTTGCTTGTGTCCGGTCTTCTCCATAAGTCTAAGGGAGCTACAGAAATGGCAGATAGTGGTCTTCTGTAATCTGTAACCTTCAATATTGTAGGGCCATTTACATGAATGAACAGGTCTCCATTGAAGTACGTGGAGAATACAGAAGCCACAAATCGGACCCAGTTTTCACAAGGAAAAAAAAAAAAATGCTGGAGACCCCTCGTTACAGTCAGCCATCCTAAATATCGAGACCACGTGATGAATGATACGGATGACACAAATTTATACCATTTCCCAAAACCTAGCCTAAAATAAAGTCACAATTTTGCTTGGAGAATCCAGTCCCTAGATCCATCCCATTAAAATGGTGGTGGTTCCCAAAGCTTTCATATGTGAAAGAATATGAAAAAACCCCAGAAAAAACATATTTGGGGGTTTTCCCAGCCCCGGCTTTATCCTTGTGAATGGGTTGTGTCTGGTATTACAGTGCACCCGTCACATGAATGTTGCAATACAAGCTCAGACCGGTGTCCTGAACAGAGGAGGATTGTTGAGAATCATCAGAAGAGCAGTTGTATCTGCATCGGTAAGAAAAGGAGTATTTCATGATTAAACAAGTAAAAATGTTCAGAAAGGTTTTAGGGCAATATTTTGGGAAATTCCCATAATTATTTTAACATGGAGAAACTCTACTGATAGGATTTTCTTCTTTTTTTTTCTTAAAAATGGGCCAAGAACTACAAAAACAGGTTTGAAGTTGGAATTTAGATTTTACCGGAGGCATAAGTCGAAGTTCACGGAAACCAACGCAAAATCTGCAACAGCACAGTCACCTAAAATATGTAATGCATCATACTGGGGGCTTCTGTGTCCCATCAGGCACAAGGACCTCAATGTGTGCACTTTCTAAAGCAAAGCCATTGTGTATAGTTAAACAAAAACAAAAACAAAAACAAAACAAAACAAAAAACAAAAAAAGTACAAGGATCTCAAACAGCTTCATATATAGTAGATTCTAATGACTCGCCCCAGGGCTTTGGGGTACTCTGTCCTGGGCCGTATATCACTGGGATACTTCACTTGGTGGCCGTTGCCCGGTTCCGTGACCCTGGGGGTCGCTTGAAGGCTGGGGCCACACAGGGCACTACTGCGATGCTCGCATGACATTCGGCTCGCGCTGGCAGCACAGCAGGAGCAGAGTGTCATGCGTGTGTCCTTGCGACTGCGGTCCGACTGTGCGAGCGGACCTCAGCTGCGGGGGGCGACGCAGCTCTCAGGAGGGGCTGGCCAGCGCTGCGGAGGGGCGGGCTGGCACGGAGGAGGGGAGGGAGTGATTTCTCTCCCTCTTTCCTCCGTAGCCGGCTATTGCCATTCTCGCTCTGCATGCGCGGTACACCGGTGTACTGCGAGTGCAGTGCGATTTTTCTCTCGCCCCATTCACTTGAATGGGTACGAGAGAAATGAGTCTCGCATTACAATCGCAGCATGCAGCGATTATTTTCTCGGTCCGATTAGGGCTGAGAAAATAAATCACTCATGTGTGCGGACACACAGGCTAGAATTGGTCCGAGTGGAATGCGATGTTTTATTGCACTCCACTCGCACAGATTTTCTCGCCATGTGGCTTAGGCGGAAAGGGAAGTTTGTACGGGGAAGAATAAAATTAAAGTGTTTTTCGTGCCACCACTTGTGGTATGCTGCTACTTGAATAAAGCCGTCGCTGCCAAAGTCTCTCTCTGCTGCGGCTGATGGTATTGGAGCAGCCTGGATATTATGGCTCTCCGCAAGTAGAGCTGAGCCCAAGGGGAGGATGGTGATGCAGTGTGGTGATGCAGACTGAAAGGAAGAATTCACACAACACAGGGGCTGCGGTTTAACTTGTGCTTTACTCACTGGTTTGGAGTTGCTGCAGCCCGGCTGGTGCTTGTCTTTACCAATCCGGTATTCCCTTTGTGCCAGTGCCGGTGTAGTGATCTGGTGAGCTATTCTTCCTTGCACCAGTTTTGTAGTGGTGGCTCCCCGTGGCTTGGAGCGTTCTGGGGGGTCTCCTCCTGCTGTCACTGTCTTGGCCGGTATAGCAGGCTTGAACCTCTCTTGGGTCAGACCTCTGTAACCATTCCCAGGTTCCCTCTTTGTGGCTGTGCCCCGGACACTAACTTCGGTGAGGTCCTTGATGGTCCCCGCACCGGGTAGGTGTTTATCAGGTGAGCGTGTAGCGTCCTCCTGAACTAGGGCCCTGTGCCCCGCCGGTGCTCAGTCCTGCGAGTACTGGTATGTACTCTCCCAGCGACTGTACTCCTTTTACTCAGTCACTTTACACTTCTGGTCTGTGTACTGACTGGTGACTGACTCCTGAATGTCTTACTGACTGAACGTCTGACTTCTTTCCAAGGTGTCAGTCTCCCATCACTTCACTGACTAGCCCCTACTCCTCCTAGGTTTCTAACTAGTGGATTGACATCCATCAGTTCCAGCTCTAGTCTGTCACACAGTGTGGGGAAAGGGGCGTGGAGATGTGCGTTTGTAGTGTTTTACCAGCACTGGTATTCCAGGAATCCAGGGTTCGATGTAGTACCTTGTTGCACCTGACACTCAGGGGCGCCACACTAGCACAATGGAGAAGATAACATGGAGGTCAATAGTATAGAAACAGGGGAGTGTGCGGTAGTCTATCAAAACGTAGTCGAATGCTCATCCGGGCTCAGATTAAAGATTGATGCGAGGCCTTGGAGTCAAACATTTTGCAGAATCAGTCTTCTAACCTTTAGGACCCTCACCACCTGATCACACATCGCAATCATATATTGAACAGATGAACATACATGGGCCAATCAATGGAGGCTATAGGAGCCATTGGGACTGGAAGCCAGCAATTCTCATCTTCCCAGACATCTGTAGTCTTGTGGGGGACCCATAATCATTAGATGGTTGGGAAGTCCCGACAAAAATGGCAAATTCACCCTATATGTAGCTGGTGTGAATGGCCAACCTTAGATTGCCACCTCTTTTAAGTGGGATATAATAACCAAAAATTTAAATTCAGGGGAACCCCAGTTTCCTAAAAGTTAGGGTTCCACAGTTGAGCAGTGTTCACACCAATAACAAAAGTAGAGCGATCAAGGGGTAGAACTAGGACACATTGACGAGCAGCCCCCTATTTTTGTTTGCATGTAATCCGGCCCTCTATTTGACTGCTTACTTGTCGCAAGACCACAAAACCCAACAAGTTCAGAAGAAGACCATGAAGAACAATTTTATCCGTAGTGTTGAGCGAGTACCTAACTATTCGTACTCTCTATACCTCATAACGAATACTGTCTAATACTCACATATTCCTTCCGAATAGCGTGTGCAATGCAAGTCAATGGGGGGAAAAAAAAACTCGAAGTAACGAGTAATCCGAATTCTGCACTATTCGCTACTCACATGAATAATTGCGGCATTCGGGTTACCCATTACTTTGCAAGTTTTTCTCCATCGACTTGCACTGTACACGCTATTCGGAATGAATATGCGAGTATTTGACAGTACTCGTTATGAGTATAGAGAGTACGAATAATTAGGTACTAGCTCAACACTAATCCGTAGCGGTCAGAGTTAATTCCTTTGCTCAATCTACTTTTCAGAAACTCTGATAAAAATATATACGACAAATAAATGGATGGAACGGCTTGGGATGGAGAATCAAGTCACAACCTGGAATTTTAGAGGTTGTGTAGTTAAGAAATTAAACCTCTTATTTAACTGAGGTTTAGGGAACCAAAGGGGAGAAAAGCCAAAATAACTATGAAGATTTATGGAAATTTGTCATATTTATTCTGTGCGTTCCTCAATGTTTGAGAAGCTGAAGTAATGCTGGAGTTTTATAGCAGGCTAAGCCTGATCTTGAGGGTTCGGTTCCACTTGTGTTTTGCCCTGACGAATGCAATCCGATAAAACATCGGATTGCTGTTACTCTAGCGCAAAACTATGGGGCAGTGTCAATCAGCGATTGATTTCTCATGGCATAGCAGCATACAGATTGAATCGCAGCATGCAGAGTTTGGCAGCGAGTATCGGTTCATGCACCCCCATACAAGTCTATAGGGGCGTATGAAACATCGCACTGCACTCATATGTCATCTGACCGCAGTGTGATGTACGCAGAGAAAGGCTGGGGAGAAAGTGCTGCTTCCCTCTCCTCCGCAGCTGTGATCTGATCACAAGATCGGATCACAGTCACATGACCCTCGACTGACGCTCGCAGCAGAGGGTCATTAGCATATCGCTTCTGATGCTCTCATATCATAAGCTATACACAAGTGGAACCGAGGCCTTAATGTAAAACTACAGGTCCTATTATAGCAGAGATCAAATGTTTCCAAACCTGTTTAAGGCAGAAACCCCCAAATAAGATAAAAACCACAAAGAGGAACCCCCAGTTGTACACCACATCCAACCATAGCAGTCATTTCACCCATAGTGACTTGTCAGGTCTGGTGTGGTCAGTATAGAGGACGCTACATAATGGGAACAATGTACATATTTACTAATAAGTGGTCTGGGAAGTTGTTCACTGTCGCTATATATGGGACGCTAATCAGTAAAATGCAAAAGTTGTAAGAAGGCAATTTTCCCCATCACTGGCCTGTGTAAATTATGTTGCAATCAGCTTAAAGGGAACTTGTCACCGGATGTTTAGAATACTCACCCAACGGTCAGTGCGGAGCAGAGGTCCTGTTCAGGATCTCAATGTCGGCTAGTGTAGATGACGTAGAACGCGTCATCCAAACTAACTTCAGAAGGAGGACAAAGATGGCCGAAAGAGGAGGCGTGGATTGGGAGAACGGAGACGCCTATCCAACCGTCTGCTCCGCACCGACCGTTAGGTGAGTATTAACATCCGGTGACAGGTTCCCTTTAAGCGAAAGAAGGGGGGGGGGGGAGGGGGGGTAGACCAAAAAAAAAAAAAAAAAAAAAAAAAACAGTAGTAGGGGAGAAGGTCCACTTACAAGTTTGGCAAAAAAAAGTAGGGGAGACGGTGCACTTACAAGTTTGGCCACATCTAGGACACAATGAGCCCCAGTGCTGGTTTTGAATTGCCATACTGTGCTGACCGTCCCTTTAAACAAGTGCAATCAACTTGTGTAATCATTGAAATGGTATATGTAAATGGGCAAAAATATAAAAACAAAGGCTTTCCTATTCAAAAGAAACTGAACCTTTATTTTCTAGCCGGAAAATAGGGGGATTGAAAATTTATTTTTTTGTTTTTGCTTACCATGAGGTAAAGTAATACTCGCTCCGTCTACAATCGCCTGCGCCAATTCATGGTCGTTGGCTTCCACGGCATAGGCTGCAGCCTTCAGTGCATCCCAGATTTCTTTTCGCCCCTCGAATGCTGGAGCGGTGTCCCAGAACTCATCCCGCTTACTGCGCAGCTGGCCGTCCGTCATCGGGTAGTCGCTCTTCCATCTTGGACGCTCTTTCTTTAAGGGCTCGTTGCGACCTGTTTGGAAACAAATTTTAGAGTAATCTTTAATTGTATCCATGGTCTATGTGGTGTGTCGAATCGCATTTAACTTTATCATTAGAAGCCACAATTCGTCCAAGCCCCCAGCACCAATACTCAGTCGCATACTGGACTACACCCTGAGTAGAGAGATTTTGATTGTTAATTGTCTTTCTCCCTGTCCTTTGACTTTTTTTTTTTCGGATTTTACAGTACATTTTTTTTTTTCCAAAAATATAGGTAGTGAGCCGCGTTTAGCTCACTGTGAATTGCACCTCCTAATCCAACTCCGCAGGTTGCCACCAAACATGAACGGAAGTTACCGGCCGCTTAAAGGTCACTTCATAAAACGAAGTATTTATAGCTCCGTGAATGAACCACGGAGTAATCTGCAGCATCTGAGAGCAATCAGGGATTACACGGAGGATCTGACAGCGCAGGGATTACAGTGATGTAAGCCCGGCCAGTTCCCTAATAAACCAATTACTTGTAATTGCTTTTACTGTGCCGAGAAGCATCCAGCATGGGAGTCACCAAATGAATGGATGGATTTTACTAACCCCGGTACAGATCATAAATGTATATTGCACACATACAGGTTACGCATTAATGTAAATTAGCGTTAAATAATCAGCACAGTATGCAGCAGTGACCAAAATTCACCTGAATTGCATGTCATTTACATGTGCAATCATATAGTCATGTTATCCCGTGCATTATGCAGTTATATACGTAACTAGCTGTACTGCCCGGCTTCACCCGGGTTAATAACTGCTGTTAACAAAATAGAATGTATTAACAAAAATGTATTCTGCACACAAAAACCACAAAACAGAATTGTAATTATTAAAAGGCAAAAACTAAGCTAATAGAAGCATTTCATAACACCACAGATATTCCACACAGATTTAACTAAATTGGCCAAGTAATGTGCTCCGTCTGTCCCTTTCCCGGTCTGCCCCTTTCCCTCGCTCTGCCCCTCTCTCTCTATCAGTCTCCCCACCGACATCCTATTACCTCACATATAAGCTTCTTATACTAACAATGTCTTTTGTTCCTATAGCAACCACTCACAGCTCCTACTAATAACCTGTAGTTTCAGGCTCACTTACTTTACTGAAGGCATGTTTTTTGGAAAGTACGGTAACTGTAAAGCGCGGGGTTACATTTTCCTGTCAAAACATAGTCTACGACATTCCCTGGGTCACATGAGGTGTCTGTGCAAAATTTTGTGATTGTAAATGCGACGGGGCGGATACACTTCATTTCACTTTTTCCCCCATTATGTAGATGGGGGCAAAATTGATTGGTAAATTGGAACGCGCGGGGTTAAAATTTCACCTTACAACATAGCCTATGACGCTCTCGGGGTCCAGACGTGTGAGTGTGCAAAATTTTGTGGCTGTAGCTGCGACGGTGCAGATGCCAATTCCCGGACACACACACTACACACTACACACTACACACACAGCTTTATATATTAGATATATACTCTTACAGGGTCATTAAACAATAAATGTATGTACAGATTTCTGGCCATAATTAAGCTCCAATCAACTACAAAGTCAAGCCGATTGGTGTAACTTACATGGGACAACAACTCTACGGGATAAGAATGATTTGTACGATCGTTCTGTGCAAGTTCATGGAGGTTTTCTGGAGCACAATCCAGTTTATATCATAATCACCGATTTAATGATCTGTATGGACGATCCAAATCAATTGACAAGGAGGTATTTTGCTCTTTGACCAGTATCAAATTTATACTGACCGATGATCGGAAATGATCATTTAAAATCGGCCATTATTGCCAATTCAAAGCTTCTATTTAGACAACATTTCAAGTCAATGATCACCTACGGTCTTAAAGGGCACTTGTCACCAGATTTGGTGACTGAACAGCGGCCACCACCAGTGGGCTCTTATATACTGCATTCTAACGTGTTGTATATAAGAGCCCAGGCCGCTGGGTAGAACATAAAAATCACTTTATAATACTTACCTAACGGTTGGTGCGGTGCAGACTGGTCGAATGGCAGGTGCCATTCTCCGGGTGTGACACCTCCCCCTTCGGCCATCTTTGTCCTTCTTCTAAAGCCTGGGTATTTAGGTCCTGCGCAGGCGTACATTGATCAGCCCTGGGCAGGGAAGATCAAAGAATTATAGTGCGCCTGCGCACGACCTCAATGCCGGCTAGTGTGGATGACTTAGGACGCGTCATGCACCCAGGCTTCAGAAGAAGGAGTGTGGCACCCTGGACAAGCCAGGACGTCACAGGTACTGCAACAACACACCCCACACCCCGGTTAGGAACATCAAAGTCAGACACAAATCCTTGTTGCCTCCCTCCAGGGGCTGATGTCCACACCAAGTGGGGTGGAGCCAGGCGGTTGGCCCCACCCACTGAGTTCACAGTCCTGGAGGCGGGAAAAGGAGAGGGAGAGCAGTGGAGTTGAGGGAAGGAGTGTGTAGAGTGTGAGTTAGGGAAGTAGTAGTGGAGGAACTGACTGGCCGTGTCCGGGTACGTGGCCCGGGCACAGAAACAGCAAGGTTGGCAGATGGTGGTGACCGTCTGCAGGAGAGGCTGATTGACGCACAACCGTAAAAAACGAGGACGGGCGGTGGCCCGCCGGTACCGGATCGAGGAGCGAAGAGAAGCCAGCACCATCCGGCAGGGCCTACGGACCCCGACCAGGCTAGGAGTCGCCGTTAAACCGGTCAAATCCGTCAGCGACGGGAACCTCCGGGGTTTCCCAGCAATAAAGACCCGACTAAAGGCAACCGCTCAACCGTGAAGGGAAATACAGCTACCGCCACAGCTAGAGTTCCCAGGGCCAGCGCCTGCGGGCAAAAGGGGCTCCTCCGGCAAACATACCGCTGGGTAGCGGGTTACCGGTGGGAAGCCATCGGGGCCGAGAACATAACACCGGTGCAGGGAGAGACAGTTACCGCCAACCTACCGGGAGTGACCGTCACAGCAGTCTGTGGGACTCGTCCATCCAGCCGTTTGTTTTACCAGAGACTCAGTGTGTGTTACTGGCTGAGTAAGTACCACCGTGCCGTCTGGCACTACGCTGCCCCGCGACCCTGCACCTGGCCAAGCCCCGCAATCCATCAAACAGACAACAACTCCGGGCCCTGGGACTACGAAAATCCCCCTACCCACGGAGGGGAGGAAAACATCCCAGCTGCTCCCTGTCACTGCTCCCGGGATCCCCGTACAGAGCAGCGGTGGTGCCCCAACCTCACCACACACCGTGGGTGGCGTCACAAACCGACATCCCGAACACCAACAAAACACCCCTTTCACTCACGGGCGAGGAGCGCCGCTTGAGTCCCCG